>NC_053024.1:165732670-166006242 GCF_003073215.2 Triticum urartu | reverse complement strand
AAGCTTGGGGAGTTGATGGTTCGAGAATTTGTGATGTTTTCCTAGTGATTTTTTGGTTGGTTTCATCATATTTTTATTACTCTTCGGATATTTCTAACGCTAATCCCTCGAAAGAGAAGAAAATCCATTTCCCAATGTTTGGCAGGAAATATAAATTATGGAAGGAAACCCAAGGGATTGCTACAAATCAATCAAATGGAGCAACTTCCATGAAGAGGCCCATGTCATCAGGCACAGCAGAGCAAAAGATGACGTTCCATATGACTGCAAGTGCTCGTATGAGTGGTCATATGGACTGCCATCAGCTCCACCACGTCTATACAAGCAGCTTTCATGAAGGGCTCAGTAGGAGAAGAGAACCCTAGCCACTGCCGCACCACCCAGAACAGGAGAAGGTAGGATCTGAGGAACCATCAAAGATTTTCTTAGTTTTGGTCCTTTCATCTCCATCATCCTCATCATTATCATCACCCCTTTCACTATTGTAAGAGGAATTTCAATTTGGGAGAACAATTCTAAATCTACTCAATCTCATCTGGAGATCAAGACTATTTGAATTACCCATTTCGTCTTATTATGGATCTTCGCAGTATTATTGATATGGTTTTCATGGATTTTATCTCTGTTGTGATTGATTCCCCTCTTATGATGTGCGAGTAATTCCCCCTAGGAGTGGAGACGTAGGTAAGTGGTAAGATTAATTTGTGTTTATTCTATATGTCATCATTTGCATTCATAGTAGTGTGATCTATCTAGTATGTTGTTACACTATGGTGAACTATATGTGTGTTGTCCAATTTAAGGGCCCATGCAACATGATCTTAAGACCTACACAGGTAACACATATTGTTTAGGAAATATGCGACTGCTAACATGACAGGTGGAGATATCTATGAGGACTGAAGATGATATGAGATAATGGTGATCCATTAAACTTAATTATTGCTTCTAGTCTAAGGACCTTAATTGTGGAAATGGCCACTCTGTGGCAACGGTGAAGCAAGACCATAGAATGAAATATAATCCCACATGGAGGAGTTTCATAACATTAGGGCGATCCACCTACAGAACACATATATCAAATGCTATGAGTACAATACAAGGTAACTGATATTTGATGACCCACAAGTGTAGGGGATCTATCGTAGCCTTTTCAATAAGTAAGAGTGTCGAACCCAACAAGGAGCAGAAGGAAATGACAAGAAGTTTTCAGTAAGGTATTCTCTATAAGCACTGAAATTATCGGTAACAGATAGTTTTGTGATAAGGTAATTTGTAACGAGTAGCAAGTAATAAAAGTAAATAAGGTCCAGCAAGATGGCCCAATCCTTTTTGTAGCAAAGGAAAAGGTTGGACAAACACTTATATGAAGGAAAGCGCTCCCGAGGACACATGGGAATTATCGTCAAGCTAGTTTTCATCACGTTCATATGATTCGCGTTCGGTACTTTGATAATTTGATATGTGGGTGGACCGGTGCTTGGGTACTCTCCTTACTTGGACAAGCATCCCACTTATGATTAACCCCCATTGCAAGCATCCGCAACTACAACAGAAGTACTAAGGTAAACCTAACCATACATGAAACATATGGATCCAAATCAGCCCCTTACGAAGCAACGCATAAACCTGGGTTTAACCTTCTGTCAATCTAGCAACCCATCATCTACTTATTACTTCCCAATGCCACCCTCTAGGCCCAAACAATGGTGAAGTGTCATGTAGTCAACGTTCACATGACACCACTAGAGGGATGACAACATACATCTCATCAAGATATCGAACGAACACCAAATTCACATGACTACTAATAGCAAGACTTCTCCCATGTCCTCAGGAACAAACGTAACCACTCACAAAGCATATTCATGTTCATAATCAGAGGGGTATTAATATGCATAATGGATCTGAACATATGATCTTCCACCAAGTAAACCAACTAGCATCAACTACAAGGAGTAATCAACACTACTAGCAACCCACATGTACCAATCTGAGGTTTGGATACAAAGATTGGATACAAGAGATGAATTAGGGTTTGAGATGAGATGGTGCTGGTGAAGATGTTAATGGAGATTGACCCCCCCCCCCAATGAGAGGATCGTTGGTGATGACGATGGTGATGATTCCCCCCCCCCCCCGGAGGGAAGTTTCCCCAGCAGAACAGCTCCGCTGGAGCCCTAGATGGGTTCCGCTCAGGTTCCGCCTCGTGGCGGTGGAGTTTCGTCCCGTGAGCTTGCTTATGATTTTTTTCTCGGACGAAAGACCTCATATAGCAGAAGATGGGCATCAGAGGGCCACCAGGGGGCCCATGAGGCAGGGGGCGTGCCCCCACCCTCGTGGCCAGGGTGTGGGTCCCCTCTGGAACTTTCTCTGCTCAGTATTTTTTATTAATTCCAAAAATGACTTCCATGAAGTTTCAGGACTTTTGGAGCTGTGCAGAATAGGTCTCTAATATTTGCTCCTTTTCCAGCCCAGAATTCCAGCTGCCGGCATTCCCCCTCTTCATGTAAACCTTGTAAAATAAGAGAGAATAGGCATAAGTATTGTGACATAATGTGTAATAACAGCCCATAATGCAATAAATATCGATATAAAAGGATGATGCAAAATGGACGTATCAACTCCCCCAAGCTTAGACCTCGCTTGTCCTCAAGCGAAAGCCAATATCGAAAAATATGTGCACATGTTTAGAGATAGAGGTGTCGATAAAATAAAATACGGACATGAGGGCATCATGATCATTCTTAGATATATATATATATATATTGTCATACGATCTCTTATGCTAAAGTAACAATTCAATCACAATTTCAAGTATGAATCATAAACTTCATTTAGAACCAACAAACTCTAATCTCAGTCATTGAGGCAATTGCAATTTATCATAACATAGGAAAGAGTCAATATAAGAGCTTTTCAGCAAGTCCACATACTCAACCATCTTTTAGTCTTTCATAATTGCTAACACTCACGCGATATTTATGGTTATGAAGTTTTAATCGGACACGGAGAAAGACAGGGGCTTATAGTTTTGCCTCCCAATGTTTTACCTCAAGGGTAATGTCAACAATAATATTTCATGAAAACCCACATCCAATTAGCCATATATATCAGGATCTTTCCAACACATTGTGCTTGCCAAAGGATAAAATGTAAAAAGGAAAGGTGAAAATCACCATGACTCTTATATAAGGCAGAAGATAAAAGTAAAAGATAGGCCCTTCGCAGAGGGAAGCAGAGGTTGTCATGCGCTTTTATGGTTGGATGCATAAAATCTTAATGCAAAAGAATGTCACTTTATATTGCCACTTGTGATATGGACCTTTATTATGCAGTCCATCGCTTTTATTTCTTCCACGTCACAAGATCGTATAAAGCTTATTTTCTCCGCACTAATAAGTCATACATATTTATAGAGCAATTTTTATTGCGTGCACCGATGACAACTTACTTGAAGGATCTTACTAAATCCATAGGCAGGTATGGTGGACTCTCATGGCAAAAACGGGTTTAGGGATATTTGGAAGCACAGGTGGTATATATACTTGGTGCAAAGAAATTGGCTAGCCTGAGAGGGAAAGGCAAGCTCAACATGTTGGATGATCCATGACAATATAATTTATCTCAGATGTAAGAAAACATAACCCATTACATTGTCTTCCTTGTCCAACATCAACTCTTCAGCATATCATACTTTAATGAGTGCTCACAATTATAAAAGATGTCCAAGATAGTATATTTATATGTGAACCTCTCTTTCTTTATTACTTCCTATTAATTGCAACGATGACCAAAACTATGTTTGTTAACTCTCAATAATTTTTATTCATCATACTCTTTATATGTGAGCTCATTACTCTCCATAAGATCCATATGATCTCTTTATTTCTTTTTATTTATTCTCTTTTATTCTATTCCCTCAAGATCATAGCAAAATAATCAAGCCCTTGACTCAACACTAATCTTTATTATATATAGCTCACGGACTCGATTACATAGGAAGATCATAAATCAAAACTCACAACTAGATCATACTAAAACTTTATTCTACTAGATCAAGATATTATCAAAAGGATCAAACTAAGAAAAGCGGTAAAGATAAAAGGTGTGATGGTGATACGATACCGGGGCACTCCCCCAAGCTTGGCAGTTGCCAAGGGGAGTGCCCATACCCGATGTGTCGTGGAATTGTCATGGCAGATGTCCTCATGGAAGGACTTAGTCGTGGAGCCATCACTACGGGTTAGCTTGAAGGGGTTAAACCGGACAAAGGGACACGAGAGTTTATACTAGTTCGGCCCCTTCGATGAAGGTAAAAGCCTACGTCTAGTTGTGATTGGTATTGCTGGGGTTTCGAAGACCAGGGAGCGAATCCGCTTTGTCTGGCTTCGAATTGTTGTTTCCTGTCCCTGAACCACCGCCGGGTCACCCCTTTATATATTCAGGAGGATCCCGGCCGGTCTACGGAGTCCCGAGGCTGGCTCATACAAGTGTCCGCCTCGGTCTCTTCTTTCTTATCTTACAATGCAAGTTTATACAATCATGGCGGTTTACTATCATGGGACCTAAACTGCCTGTGGGCTCTGGGCCTCTAAGCTTCATCCGTAAAGCGCCATCTTCTGGGTTTCCTTGGGCTTTAGTATAACTAAAGGTGAACCGGCCCCTCCTGGGCGGTTTATCCTTAGTGGTTATATCTTCAACATTAGGCCCCAGATTGATTTGAACCTGTTCATGTCAGTCTTCAATCCTTGAACTTCTGGCAATTCTCGTAAACCGCCATATTGTCTTCTCCCTGTGAACTTTGACGAATCGCCATGACGTCATCTTCTGTTACTGTAGTAAATCATTGTGACGTCATTCCTATATAAAAAAGTTTTATAAAGATTCCCTTCTCTTTAATTAATTCCTGAAGATCGAGGCGACAGCTGCATCCTCTTTTGCCGCCTCCGATTCCTTGATTTTCGCGCCTGCCATTTTATCCCACTTCCTTATAAATAAAACCGGGGTGCCTTCCATTTTCTCCCTTTCCAAACCGCATCTCTTCCTCCTCGCGACCTGAAGACCTCAAGTATCGCCGTCGCCGCCATCGTTGATCTTCCAGTCCGCATCGACTCAGGCCGCTACATCGACCTGACTCTGACCAGAAATCGACGGCGAACCTCTGCAGCTCGTCCACATCCATGAGTTCTTCTCCTTCCCCTTCTCAGATCTGCATTGGAACTTTTTGTTGAGTTCGTCGGCGGTCATCGCCGCCTTATGCAAACCCTTGTTAGTTTTCACCTCCAATACCCTGTTTAGATTGTAAAAACAATGTAGAACTGCTGCAGCAATTGTTTGCGCTTATATTGCATAAAAATAGATCTCATTTCCATTGTTTGGAAGCTCTCTTTGAGTGTACGAACTTCTCTGCACTGTTTTAGGTCTAGAAATTTTTCCTTCCAGAGCGACCGTTTGATCCAAAATAATAATTGCAACTTGTGAAACCTGTTTGTTCCATACTTAACAAATTTCCAGCTTGGGGTTCTACATCCAAAGGGCGGTTTATCCTTTAGTGTTGATAATTCGTCGTATGTCATTAGCCCTCTCTTAAACCGCCATCTAGACTTTGAACAGCCATGCCCGGTTCACTTCATACGTATACCTTGAATTGCCGGTTTAACATTTTGACAAATAGATACGAACCGCCAATCGTAAACCGTCCATTTTCCTTTTACAGACTTTGTAAGATGTGAAACAATTTGCTGCTTGCAACTGGGTTCCGTCTCGGATCACAGAAACGCAAATCAATGAATATGTCACCACCGGCGCTCTAGCCTCGAAAAATGTCCTCCGTTAGCGAGTTCCTGGCCCTGAATGCCCCCCTAAACCTCAAGATGGAGAAGTGATTGTATTCTTGCAGCATTTAGCTCGAGGTTTCAGTCCTCCCGGATCAAATTTTTTCTGGGATGTTCTTGCCAGGCTCTAGCTTCATCCTCAAGATATTGGACCAAATTCTGTGTCCAACATATGCAACTTCCAAGTATTCTGTGAGGTTTATCTGCAAGAAGAACCCACTGTCGATCTCTTTCTAGATCTCTTTCACTTAAACCGCCGGATGGAATTTTCTGATGGACCTAATACTAAACTTGGCGGTGTGTCGATTCAAAAGAGGAAAGAGGTTGATTTTCCTCACGCCAAACTTCACAACCATCCAAAAGACTAGAACCACACTTGGTTCTACTGTCAAAATACTGCCCCTGCTGAAGAGAATCCTCTACCGGGCTACTGTCCGCACTGACTCAGCAATAATCACCCCTTACCTCAGAGATTGCCTACCAAAGACCGACAAGCTTAGGCATCTCAACTCGCCAAACTTCGGGCTCTCCTTGCCAACGGTTTAACTGGTGTTCATCTCGTCCGTTGCTGGATTTCATGGTGCATTCTCCCTTTAGGCCGCCGGCCCGGATTGATGTTTGAATACATCGGCAGCACCAATGATCCTCAACGGTTTAACTCAATAGAACTGACGGACGATGAAGTCAGTGAAAGTGTAAAGAAAATACTCGACGAATCGCTCGCCGTATGTACTCAAATTGGTCTTCGTCCTTTTTACGCCTCCAACAAACCGCCAGGGGTAAATATTTTAACCTTGTACTTTTCCTTATTCTTCTCCGCTTTGACACTGCTATAATAATACTTTTGTGCAATCCCATAGGCCAGTAGCTCTTTTTGGAAAAAGAAAACTCAAGACAAAGTGACTAAGGCTCCTCGTGGTAAGACCAAGGTCATCAAGAAAGCTGCCAAAAAGAAAACCGCTGAGTCTTCAGAGCCACCAGAAGATGTCGATGACTCGGCTGAAGAGGTAAAGTTTGACTCC
This sequence comes from Triticum urartu, assembly GCF_003073215.2. Classification (NCBI taxonomy): domain Eukaryota; kingdom Viridiplantae; phylum Streptophyta; class Magnoliopsida; order Poales; family Poaceae; genus Triticum; species Triticum urartu. The sequence continues at coordinate 165,999,383 of NC_053024.1, read as the reverse complement.
CTTGACTTCTATCCATATATTTTACTGATAATGATTACTCCCAGGATGATGCGGAGGCCAGCCATGCAGATCATATTGAGGTAATTTGTCTTTCTTCTGACTCAGAACTTGTGCCGGTTCAACGATTTCGCTGTGCAGTTCGGAAAGTGAAATGCTCTCACCCTGTTGCTCATTTGGATCAAAAACTTTCTTTGAAGACACAGCAAATCGAAGGGCGTCGCACAACCCGACACAGTGGTCAACAGGTCACTTCTTCTGGTTTACCTCACACCCCAAACCTAAAACGTCGTCCAGAGGTTGCTTGTTCTCCTGAAAAACGTTATCCTTTGAAAGGTTTCTTCCGATGCCCTCTCAATTCATCTCATTCAAATTATCAGGCATCTTCTAATTCGTCTGGCGGTTCATCCACCACTCAGCTACCTCCACTGAAAACCGTCCCTGGGTAAGTGTGTAGCCTTCCCTCTCTTTCATAACTCAGTTGACCATGCTAATCTTTGTTTTAATATTAGTGCTCAAGCTCGTTTGAGTAAGAAGGCCAAGACCAGCGCCCCTACCAGTGAAGTTGAACCGGAGAAAACTCCTGAGGATCTTGACAAAAATCTTGATAATCTCGTCGATGATTTTGCCTTGCCAAAGCCAACTATCAATCCTAATCCGCCGAAGCTGATCCGGCCATACATGAGGATACCTCAAGTCCACATGTTATGCCTGCAAGTCCGGCTGCTGATCCGCTGAAGTCAAGTGCTAATCCGCCAAGACCAGCCAAGGACGATGACGTTATTGTTACTGGCACTGCTTATACCGCTCCGGGTGATCCAGTTGTCTTGGCAAAACATACTGCCAAGGATGAGTTTATTTCAATGGGCAAGAGGAAGATGGAAACTGATATGTCAAAATATGCTAATCTTTCTGCCCAGGATCTTCATTCCGGTTTCTTGAACCGGCTTTATACAAGTCGAGATAATGAGGCTGACTTGGTAAATCTGATGAAGGAACGTTATGAGGTAAACATTTTCCTCCTTATCTTTGTATTTTCACTGCCTTGTATCCTGTAGCCCCCAAGGGTCGGTTTAATTTGTAAAAAAAACCGGGACTTTGAATTTCCAAACTGCACATTGTTGACTTTTAAGTTTTGTGAACAAACACACATTAGCCCCCAAGTGACAGGATTGAAACTTGTATGAATCCTTGGGACTTTGAAGAAGCAGTAAGAAAGAATTAATCCGCATTAGCCCCCAAGTGCCAAGGTTGAAACTCGTATGAATCCTTGGGACTTTGAATAAGCGGTAAGAAAGAATTAATCCACATTAGCCCCCAAGTGCCAAGTGTAGAACCAATTGTATGCTTGGGACTTTTGATAAAATATTGAAATGCTCCTCTTGTTTTTGGCAGGCTGACATAAACCATCAACGGACGCAGATTGCTGATCTTCAAGAAAGTATCAAATCTCACCAAGAAGAATCCTCCAAAGCCAAAGATGAGCTTCGAGCCGCTTTAACTTCCATAGAACGACTGAAAGAAGAATTCAAGACGGAACGTGCCAACTGGGACACTGAAAAGGGGACATTGCTGAAACGGGCTGAAGACGCCGAATCTGCACTTAAACCGGTGGCAGAAGAGCTTTCTGTGTTAAAGCGTCAAGTGAACGCCATGACCTCCGCAGTATTTGGTAAGTACTCCTAGCAAAGTATTTGAAATACCCATCTTGTAAGGTGCCGGTTGAAATATGAATTTCTTAAACCGTTGCAAGGAGCCTCATTACTCATCTGGGCTCAGATGTATGGATGAAGCTGAAAGCAGCGTATACTCTTCTGGAACAACTTTACACCAGTGCTCAATGGGTTATCTGTGCAGCCTCCTATGACAATCCGGCCCCAACATTGATCAAGGATACTCTGACAAGGCTATCCATGGTACCAGCACAGCTAGAAGAGGTGAAGCGATCTGCTGCCAGGGCCGGCGCTTTGTTGGCACTTACCCGAGCCAAAGCATGGATAGCTGACTTGGATCCGATTGACCTTGCCAAAGGCTTTCCAAGCACACAAGAAAATGGGGCAGATTTTGATGATGCAACCCTTAAAAGAGTGACAAGGGAGATGCGTCCTTTGGCGAGTCAGCTGACAGAGGATGCTAACTTGACGGTTCACCGGTCTTATTATGATGCCAACAACAAACGGGTTAACCCTGTCATTCCGGAGGAGCAAAATCTTATTCCAGGAATCCGTAAGCACACTTATGCCCCTGACATTGATCCTTCAGAACTTATAAGTGAAGAAGCTATCTTTCAGGCCTTAACCCGGATTAACTGGACCACCGCAAACTTCCAGCCGCTAGGTGGGGAAGAGGAAGCTGAACCGACGCCAGATGACCCATCAACTTCGCAGCAACATGGTAATGACACTTGATCCGGCAATTAGAGTAATGCTCCAGAAACCTTGTTCTGCTGGAAACACCATATTTTGGGCCTTCAAGCGCCTTGTAATAAGCTAGTGGAAATACTTTGATCCGTTGCCCTCGTGCAGCGGGATACACTTTGCGTTGATTTGTCATGAGAATTTCAGTACTGGCTTATGTACTTTTACAATATTATGCAATCCCGGTGTCTGCATACGGAAAATCTGTCCAGGCGGTTTACCACCGGACGGGTCAAAATATCCCACTTGGTAAGCAACTATGGTTGCAGCAAATAATAAATCATACCTGTGATATAAAACATTGCTGTCGGTTTACCAATTGTGATTTGAAGAAGGGTGAAAACCCAAACTCCACCGTACCATGTTGGTATATATATATATGATACAGAACCGGGTTGTGATGAACGCCGACCGATTGCTGGAGACAAAGCGTCAAAGCTAGACCGGTTTTGAAGGATGCCGGATTACCTTTAATTGTATACTTGAACAGAAGATCCGTAAGCCGTGTCGGGTTTAAAAAACTCCGGTTTAACGTAGACCTCACGAAAAATAAAAACTTGGTAGAAAAAAGCAAACAAAAAACTGTAGTCGAGGCTTTTCGAGGGCTGCCAGGCCCAAATCGAGGCTTTTCATGGGCTGCCAAGCCACTGAGTTAAACCATTTTGGCAAAGCCTTTTAAGATGGCCCTCAAACTAACCAATCATTGTTTTAACTTTGACAAGTTCAGGGTCTCAATGAGAGTAACTGCCAAACGTTCGAAGGGTCGTGCCAGGATTACCTGGATAGGAGTGGCTTACTTGATGAAGGCAGGTTAACCCGGGGTTTTAGGTGAATACACCAGGCTTCCAAGCCATGGGTCGATACCCAGCTACAAGGGTCCTTTTAAACTCTTTGGTATTTGACGCAGAGAGCCCCCAAGTAACTTTGTGAGGTGTGCTCAATGGGTGCCTATGTTTGAGTTGTGTGTAGCAACAAGACTCTCTTTGGCCCCTTGGGTGTGAAGATCCCAAGCTTTGTTGTGGCGTGATAGCTGCATCAAGAGGGTAGTAACGCTATGTTCTCTTTGGTGAATACACCTATGTTTGAACAGGGAGCCCCCAAGGCGTGATAGCCGCATCAAGAGGGTAGTAACGCTATGTTCTCTTTGGTGAATACACCTATGTTTGAACAGGAAGCCCCCAAGTTAACAGATATTTGAAGGAAGAAAAACGGCGGAGGCCCTGCTTGATAGCAAGGATGCTGGTTTATTATATTGATCATAATATATACATTGTTGAAATATGTACATATGAAAAGCCTGTGGCTTTAAGTGTAATAAGGCCATAGGAGAGCTATGTTCCATGGCCGCCGGGTCTCCTCCTCAGAGCTACGTGAGTCTTCTCGAACGTCAATGAGGTAGTATGATCCGTTGTGCAGATTTTTGCTGACCACAAAAGGCCCTTCCCAAGGTGGGGATAACTTGTGCATATCAGTCTAGTCTTGAATGAGCCGAAGTACCAAATCACCTTCTTGAAAGGTTCTTGTCTTAACCCGGCGGCTGTGATAACGTCGTAGGTCTTGTTGATAAATCGCGGATCGAGCCAAAGCCATGTCTCGCTTCTCATCTAACAGGTCTAGCGCCTCTTGGAGTGCTCGCTCGTTGTCCGCTTCAACATAATTCGCGACCCGGGGCGAGTCATGACGAATATCACTTGGAAGGACAGCCTCAGCCCCATAGACCAGAAAAAAGGGCGTATATCCCTTAGATCGGTTTGGGGTGGTATTTATGCTCCATAACACAGATGGTAATTCCTCCACCCAACAACCCGGCGTCAGCTTCAAAGGGACCATGAGCCGAGGCTTGATGCCCTTCAGGATTTCTTGATTCGCCCTCTCAGCTTGACCATTAGACTGGGGGTGAGCCACGGATGCTACATCAAGCCGGATGTGCTCTCGTTGGCAGAACTCCTCCATCTCACCTTTAGAAAGGTTTGTACCATTATCTGTGATGATGCTATGTGGAAAGCCGAAACGGAAAATAATCTTTTTGAGAAATTGAACCGCCGTGGCTGCATCACATTTACTGACGGGCTCCGCTTCAACCCATTTGGTGAACTTGTCAACCGCCACCAACAGGTGGGTCTTCTTGTCCTTAGAACGCTTAAAGGGTCCAACCACATCAAGCCCCCAAGTGGCAAATAGCCAAGTGATGGGAATCATGCGTAACTCCTGAGCAGGAACATGAGCACGACGTGAAAATTTCTGACAAGCGTCACACCGCTCTACCAATTATTCCGCATCAGAATGAGCTGTCAACCAGTAGAACCTTTGTCGGAAAGCCTTAGCAACCAAGGACTTTGAGCTGGCATGGTGACCGCAATCCCCTTCATGGATTTCCCGTATAATCTCTTGTCCTTCTTCAGGAGAAACACAATGTTGGAATACGCCTGAAATGCTAGAACGGTGCAACTCGCCATTGTGAACAACCATAGACTTGGACCGCCGGACTATCTGCCTGGCGAAAAGTTCGTCTTCTGGTAATTCGCCCCGGTTCAGATACGCCAAATATGGAACCGTCCAAACCGGAGTGGCATGTAGAACGGCTACCAACTGGGCCTCCGGATCAGGAACAGCTAAATCCTCTTCTGTAGGCAACTTTACAGACAGGTTATGCAAGATATCTAGAAAGGTATTTGGTGGTACCAGTTTACTCTAAGATCCTAGTCGGCTTAGAGCATCTGCTGCTTCATTCTTGCGCCAGTCGATGTGCTCCACCTGATAACCCTTAAAGTGACCCGCTACAATATCCACCTCGCGCCTATAAGCCGCCATGAGCGGGTCTTTAGAATCCCAAGTACCAGAAACTTGTCGAGCCACCAGATCAGAATCTCCAAAGCATCGAACCCGGCTTAAGTTCATTTCCTTAGCTACACGAAGACCGTGGAGCAAGGCCTCGTACTCTGCTGCATTGTTAGTACAAGGAAACATTAAGCGGAGAACATAACAAATCTTATCTCCTCGAGGGGAAGTGAGGACAACTCCATCCCCCGAGCCTTCCAGCTGCCTGGATCCACCAAAGTAAATGGTCCAGTATGTATTATCCGGTTTGTCTTCTGGTGCCTGTAACTCGGTCCAATCATTGATGAAGTCCACAAGCGCTTGAGATTTGATAGCTGTTCGGGGTGTATACCTCAAACCATGGGGACCAAGCTCAATCGCCCACTTCGCAACCCGGCCAGTTGCCTCTCTATTCTAGATTATATCGCCCAAGGGAGCAGAACTGACCACTGTGATAGGATGACCTTGAAAATAGTGCTTGAGTTTCCTACTTGCCATGAAAACTCCATACACTAGCTTCTGCCAATGCGGATATCTTTGCTTTGATTCGATCAGTACCTCACTGATATAATAAACTGGTGGTTGAACCAAATATTCTTTTCCGGCCTCCTTACATTCAACCACAATCGCCACACTGACCGCCCGGGCGTTGGCAGCTACGTACAACAATAGAGGCTCATTATCAACTGGAGCAGCAAGGACAGGCGGTTCAGCTAGCTGTCGCTTCAATTCCTCGAATGCCGCATTGGCGGCGTCAGTCCAGACGAATTTATCTATTTTCTTCAACATCTGATATAGGGGAATCGCCTTCTCTCCCAAACGGCTGATAAATCGGCTGAGGGCTGCAATCCGGCCCGCCAGACGCTGAACATCATTGATACATACCGGTTTAGCCAAGGATGTGATTGCTTTGATCTTTTCCGGATTTGCCTCAATACCTTTGTTAGACACAGAAAACCCAAGAGTTTGCCTGCCGGAACACCAAAAACACATTTGTCCGGGTTGAGCATCATTTTGTAAACCCGAAGACTGTCAAACGTCTCCTTGAGATCATTTATCAGGGTTTCCTGCTTCCTGGATTTCACCACAATGTCATCCACATAGGCATGAACATTACGCCCGATCTGCTTGTGAAGACAATTCTGCACACAATGCTGGTAGGTTGCTTGGGCACTCTTGAGCCCAAAGGGCATAGAAACATAGCAGAAGACTCCAAAGGGAGTGATGAAGGCCGTCTTCTCCTGGTCCTTAACTGCCATCTTAATCTGATGATAACCTGAATAAGCATCCAGGAAACTCAGACGCTCACAACCCGCCGTTGCATCAATAATCTGATCAATACGTGGGAAAGCGAAAGGGTCTGCCGAGCAAGCTTTATTCAAATCAGTGTAGTCCACACACATACGCCAAGTGCCATTTTTCTTAAGAACAAGCACCGGATTAGCCAACCATTCGGGATGAAACACTTCAACAATAAACCCAGCTGCCAACAGCCGGGCTACCACTTCGCCGATGGCCTTGCGTCTTTCTTCGTTAAAGCGGCGAAGGTACTGTTTGACTGGTTTAAACTTAGGATCAATATTTAGCGTGTGCTCAGCGAGTTCCCTCGGTACACCTAGCATGTCAGAAGGTTTCCATGCAAAGATGTCCCGGTTCTCACGGATGAACTCGATGAGCGTGCTTTCCTATTTTGGATCCAGATTTGTACTGATACTAAACTGTTTGGATGAATCACCAGGGATGAAGTCAACGAGTTTAGTCTCATTAGCCGGTTTGAACGTCAGGGTCGGGTCATGCTCCATTGTAGGCTTCTTCAGAGGGGTCATGTCCGCCAGATCAACATTGTCTTTATAGAATTTCAGCTCCTCCGTTGCACAAACCGATTCAGCATAGGCCGCTTCACCTTCCTCGCAATCCAAGGCAATCTTTCGACTCCCATGTACCATGATCGTCCCCTTATAACCCGGCATTTTGAGCTGTAGATAAACATAACAGGGCCTCGCCATGAACTTCGCGTAAGCCGGCCGTCCAAATAGCGCGTGATATGGACTCTGGATTTTCACCACCTCAAAGGTCAACGTCTCAGACCTGGAATCAAGCTCATCTCCAAACACAACTTCCAAAGCAATCTTCCCCACAGGGTATGCCGATTTACCTGGTACTACACCATGAAAAACAGTGTTTGACGGTTTAAGATTCTTATCTGTCAACCCCATGCGACGGAAAGTCTCATAATACAGAATGTTGATGCTGCTCCCTCCATCCATCAAAACCTTGGTAAACTTATAGCCCCCTACCTGAGGGGCTACCACCAAAGCTAGTTGACCCGGATTGTCAACCCAGGGTGGGTGATCCTCTCTGCTCCACACAATAGGCTGCTCCGACCATCGTAGATAATGTGGTACAGCCGGTTCAACAGTATTGACTGCCCTCTTGTGAAGTTTCTGATCCCGCTTGCACAAGCTGGTAGTGAACACATGATACTGTCCGCTGTTCAACTACTTGGGGTGACTCTGGTAACCTGACTGTTGCTGATTCCCTTGGTTACTCTACTGGTTATTACCATGGTTGTTCTGATGGCCCTGGTTGTTCTGAAATCCAGAGCTTGAACCGCCGCCCCCATGGAAACCCGGGCCTGAACTGCCGGGTGGATCCTGATCATACCGGTATAAATTAGAATTTTTGAACTCCCTCATTATGTGACAATCTTTCCAAAGATGTGTGGCAGGGGCCTCCTTGGTTCCATGCTTCGGGCAGGGCTGGTTTAACAAACGCTCCAAATTCATGCCGCGTTGGGGCGGTTTACCTTTGCGACGCTGCATATTTGTGTTAGCCACCAAATCTGAATTATCCGCTTTATGCTTACTGTTATTCCCATGGCCCCCTTGGTTGTGATGCCGCCCTTTTGCACCGCCGTTCTTCTTTCCCTTCTCCGGTTTGTCCTCCTCTGAATCCGGATCCTTGGTATTATCTGAATCGGCATACTTAACGAAAGCGGCCATGAGTGTTGACATGTCGTTGCAATGACGTTTGAGCCTTCCCAACTTCTGTTTTAATGGCTTGAAATGTCAATTGCCCTCCAATGTTAATACTGCGGTATCTGCATTAATACGATCTGACGAATGCAAAATCGTTGAGACTCGTTTAACCCAATGGGTCGTGGACTCCCCTTCCTCTTGGACACAAGCGGCCATATCTACAATTGACATTGGCTGCTTGCACGTATCCTTGAAGTTCTGGATAAACCGGCACTTTAATTCGGCCCATGAGTCGATAGAGTTGGTTGGCAAGCTCTTCAACCAAGTATGAGCTGTTCCTTCCAGCATCATGGTGAAATATTTAGCACAAACCGCCTCATCCACATCTAACATCTCCATTGCCATCTCATAGCTCTCCACCCACGCCTCTGGCTGCAAATCGGCGGTGTAATTTGGTACCTTACGAGGTCCCTTGAAATCCTTGGGCAATCGCACATTACGCAATGCGGGAGTTAAACATGGTACCCCTAGGGAACTGAACATTACCCCTGGCTCCACGGAGGCGGTGGGGTGAACCGGAGTATGATGCCGTGCTTCGTGTCGAGCTGTCAACTCGGCCCCCCGTCGTGCGCGGCCGTGGTCCACAACATCTTGCGCATTAGCACCTCCCCCGGCCCGGTTGTTCCCCCGTGGCGAATTTCGGTGGCGTGCGCTACTGGATACGGCCGGTTCATCCTCCACGTGTCTGCTATAACTCCGGCTTGGATAGGGAGTGGAATGAATCCTCTCACGGCTGTGTGAATGCGCTTGCTGTTGATTCAGTGCTGTCTGAAGGAGATCCCTGGCCCGACACGCTTCCACTCCAACTAGTGATTCGCCGTCGGTTGGGAGAGCCACCAGGCATGAAGCGGCGGCCACAATATTATCCAACGGGTTGGAATAATGCCCGGGCGGCGTCGATGATACAAGTTGTTCTGGCGAGGCCGGTTTGTTGCGCGTCGCTGAACCGACGCTCCTGCTTCCGGTGCCCCCGCTCGGTTTGGCGTGGGTTGGTTACCAGCTCCTGCACCTGGCGTGTTCAAAAGATTTTGCGGCTCATAAACCGACGGGAGACGTGATCGGTACCTTCTTCTCATGACCTCTTCTGAAGCATTCTGATCTAGTCTAATCCGGTAAGCCTGTGCTTCCAACTCGGCCCGCTCTGTGGCCATCCTGGCGTTCTCTGCTGTCAGGTCCGCTTTAGCCTGGGCTATCTGATCTTTCACCTTTAGAATCTCTGCATCATGCTGATCCCTAGCTGCTGCGTCTACCTCCGCGGACATCAGTGCCGCTAGAGCATCGAACAAGTCAGACAAGACTTGGGCCGGAGGCGGCGCCGAGCTTCCTGCACCTGCTGGCGTGGCCGTTGTTGAACCGGAGAGTACCGCTGCGGCGGTAGATGAATGAGGCACCGGTCGTGTGCCGGCCATGAAGACAGCGGCCTGGTTTGGTAAACCGGGGGAACCCGAAATACTGTCGCCCTCGGATCCTCCCTCAATCCGGCCGTCGTACAACTGGTAAAGCGATTCGGTTTCTCTGGAAGACTCGTCATCACTACGGATTACGGTTTCTCCATCGGAGATCGGTTCCTCCTCATAACCCGAACCGTGGACGACACCCATGAAAACGTGCCTAGCCTCAGGCTGAAACGGTGAAGAACTTGCACGCCGAGCCGTCTCGATGATGTCGGTGCAGGTGTCCGGCTCAGGGGGCGGTTCGCCGATCTTGCCGATGAAGACGTGAATCCCACCAAAGTGGACCCGGTACCCGTATTCGATTGAATTAGCCTCGGGACCCCATCCTGCGTTGTCGATGTAGAGCTTGCCGCGGCGACTCTTCGTCATCCGGCCCACAGCGTATCCCCTCAGTCCATCGAAGTTGCCCTTCAAGAACTCGAAACCATCGTGCGATAGCCCCACGGTGGGCGCCAACTGTCGTGGAATTGTCACGGCAGATGTCCTCATGGAAGGACTTAGTCGTGGAGCCATCACTACGGGTTAGCTTGAAGGGGTTAAACCGGACAAAGGGACACGAGAGTTTATACTAGTTCTGCGCCTTCGATGAAGGTAAAAGCCTACGTCTAGTTGTGATTGGTATTGCTGGGGTTTCAAAGACCAGGGAGCGAATCCGCTTTGTCTGGCTTCGAGTTGTTGTTTCCTGTCCCTGAACTGCCGCTGGGTCACCCCTTTATATATTCAGGAGGATCCCGGCCGGTCTACAGAGTCCCGAGGCTAGCTCATACAAGTGTCCGCCTCAGTCTCTTCTTTCTTATCTTACAATGCAAGTTTATACAATCGTGGCGGTTTACTATCATGGGCCCTAAACCTCCTGTGGGCTCTGGGCCTCTAAGCTTCATCCGTAAAGCGCCATCTTCTTGGTTTCCTTGGGCTTTAGTATAACTGAAGGTGAACCAGCCCCTCCTGGGCGGTTTATCCTCAGTGGTTATATCTTCAACACGATGCTTAGCTCTTCTTTGTTGATGAAGAAGATGATGGTTTTCTTGATGGCGTAGGCTTCTTCCTTAATTTGCACTTGAGGACAGAATTTTGATCCCTCAGGTCATCGATCTCCTGCTCCAGGCTTAGTATCTTTTTGCATAATTCCTGCTTGTTTTCCTGCAAGAGGCGAAAAGGGATAAACTCGATCTTAGGTTTCTTTGCTCTATCCGGGAGGCTTGACTTTTTGAAATCCACATGCATGTCCCCAGGTTGACGTAATGGGACTTCATCTTCATCTGAGCTCGTCTCCTCCTTTCCCTTAGGTTCATAGTCCTCTTCTTCTTCCGTAGTCCAACCACAATGCTCCACGTCCCCATAGACTTTAGGATCTGCAAGGTAATCAGCCACCTGGCTTTCTCCTTCCGAATCCTAGGACGACATGTTGCTCAAATCTGTAGCAGGATAGCTCAAAACAAAGACAGGAGATATTTGCGTGATACGGTGGTCAAAACCTTTGGAAGATTATATAATGAATTTTTACCGACCAAAAGAAGTATCGTGCAAGAAAACAGAGTCCGGAGAGCACACGAGGTGCCCACAAGGCAGGGGGCGCACCCTCCACCCTCGTGGAAGCCTCGTGTCCTTTTCGGTCAGCTTCTTATTTTGCTATTTTCTTAAATATTCCAAAACGGAGAAAATTGCCATTAGAACTATTTTGGAGTCGGTTTACTTACCGTACCACGTACCTATTCCTTTTCGGAGTCTGAAACGTTCCGGAAAGTGTCTCTTATGTATTCCTTCGGGGTTACGGTTTCAATAACATTAGTTTCAACATTTATAGGATTACCTGAGATATAATGTTTGATTCTTTGACCGTCACCACCTTCGGATGTGTGCCTTCGAAGTTGTTGATTTTTATGGCACCAGAATGATAGACCTCCTCGATGACGTAAGGACCTTCCCATTTAGAGAGAAGTTTGCCTGCAAAAAATCTTAAACGAGAGTTGTATAGCAATACATAATCACCTACATTAAACTCACGCTTTTGTATCCTTTTATCATGCCATCATTTAACTTTTTCTTTAAACAGTTTGGCATTCTCATAGGCTTGGGTTCTCCATTCATCAAGTGAGCTAATGTCAAACAACCTCTTCTCTCCAGCAAGTTTGAAGTCATAGTTGAGCTCTTTAATAGCCCAATATGCCTTATGTTCTAATTCAAGAGGTAAGTGAGATGCTTTACCATAAACCATTTTATACGGAGACATACCCATAGGATTTTTATATGCAGTTCTATAAGCCCATAATGCATCATCAAGTTTCTTGGACCAATTCTTTCTAGATATATTAATAGTCTTTTGCAAAATTAATTTAAGATCTCTATTGCTAAGTTCTACTTGACCTCTAGACTGCGGGTGATATGAAGATGCAATTCTATGATTAACATCATACTTAGCAAGTATTTTACGAAAAGCACCATGAATAAAATGTGAACCACCATCAGTCATTAAGTATCTAGGGACTCCAAACCTCGAAAAAATAACTTCTTTAAGCATCTTAATAGAGGTGTTATGATCAGCACTACTAGTTGGAATAGCTTCTACCCACTTAGTAACGTAATCAATAGCAACTAAAATTAGAGGAAGGAAACGGTCACATATAATCGAAGCCCCAAACATCAAATGGTTCAATAACAAGTGAATAATTCATAGGCATTTCTTGACGTCTACTAATATTACCAAATGTTTGACATTCATCACAAGATAAGACAAACTTACGGGCATCCTTGAAGAGAGTAGGCCAATAAAAACTGGATTGCAATACCTTGTGTGCAGTTCTATCTCCAGCGTGGTGTCCTCCATAAGCCTCGGAGTGACACTTGCATAAGATCTGTTCCAGTTCATGCTCAGGTACACAACGTCTAATAACACCATCTACTTCTTCTTTATAAAGGTGTGGGTCATCCCAAAAGTAATGTCTTAAATCATAGAAGAACTTTTTGTTTTGCTGGTAGGTGAAACTAGGTGGTACGAATTTAGCAACAATGTAATTAGCATAATCAGCATACCATGGAGCAATACGAGAAGCATTTATGACATTTAATTGTTCATCAGGAAAGCTATCATCAATAGGTAGTGGGTCATCAAGGACATTCTCTAACCTAGACAAGTTGTCTGCAACGGGATTCTCAGCTCCCTTTCTATCAATAATATGCAAATCAAATTCTTGTAGCAAGAGAACCCATCTAATAGGTCTAGGTTTAGCATCTTTCTTTTCCATACGATATTTAATAGCAGCATGATCAGTGTGAATAGTTACTTTAGAATCAACAATATAAGGTCTGAACTTATCAAAAGCAAATACAACTACTAAAAATTCCTTTTCAGTAGTAGCATAATTTCTCTGGGCATTGTCTAGAGTTTTACTAGCATATTGAATATCATTTAATTTTTTATCAACTCTTTGTCCTAGAACAGCACCTACAGCACAGTCACTCGCATCACACATGATTTCAAAGGGTAAATTCCAATCAGGTGGCTGAACAATAGGTGCAGATGTCAAGGCTTTCTTAAGTATTTCAAATGCTTCTACACAATCATCATCAAAGACAAAAGGAATATCTTTTCGTAATAGGTCAGTTAGAGGCCGGGAAATTTTTGAGAAGTCCTTAATGAACCTCCTATAAAAACCAGCATGACCAAGGAAACTTCATATACCTTTGATGTCCTTGGGACATGGCATCTTTTCAATAGCATCAACTTTAGCCTTGTCAACTTCAATACCTCTTTCAGAAATTTTATGCCCCAAGACAATACCTTCATTAACCATAAAGTGGCACTTCTCCCAATTCAAGACAAGGTTAGTTTCTTCACATCTCTGCAAAACTCGATCAAGGTTGCTCAAGCAATCATCAAAAGAGGATCCACAAACAGAGAAATCATCTATGAAAACTTCACAAATCTTTTCACAAAAGTCAGAGAATATAGCCAGTATGCATCTTTGAAAGGTAGCAGGTGCATTACATAAACCAAAAGGCATACATCTATAAGCAAAGGCACCGAAAGGGCAAGTAAAAGTAGTGTTTTCTTGATCATCAACTGACACAGGTATTTGAGAGAAACTAGAGTAACCATCTAGAAAGCAAAAATGTGTATGTTTGAATAATCTTTCTAGCATTTGATCAATGAAAGGCAAAGGGTAAAGATCCTTTTTAGTAGCTTTATTTAATTTGCGGAAATCAATCACCATCCTATAACCTCTAATAATTCTTTGCGGAATCAATTCATCTTTATCATTAGGAACGACAGTAATACATCCCTTCTTAGGGACACAATGGACAGGACTTACCCATTGACTATCAGCAACGGGATAAATTATACCTGCTTCAAGGAGCTTTAATATTTCCTTTCTTATCACTTCTTTCATCTTAGGATTTAGCCGTCCTTGGTGATCAATAACTGGTTTGGCGTCTTTCTCCAAATTTATTTTGTTTTGACATAGAGTGGGACTAATGCCCTTAAGATCATCAAGAGTATATCCAATAGTAGCACGGTGCTTCTTCATAGTTTTCAATAATTTCTATTCTTCATGCTCTAAAAGGTTAGCACTAATAATAACAGGATATATCTTCTTTTCATCAAGATAAGCATATTTAAGAGTATCAGGCAATGGTTTAAGCTCAAACATGGGATCACCCTTGGGTGGAGGAGGATCCCCTAGGATTTTGACAGGCAAGTTGTGTTTCAAATAGGTCCCTGTTTAAAGAATACTTCATCTATTTCCCTTCTTTCATTCATAAACATATCATTTTCATGGTCTAGCAAATATTGTTCTAAAGGATCAGTAGGAGGCACAGCAATAGAAGCAAGACCAATAATTTCATCTTTACTAGGCAATTCTTTATCATGGGGTTGTCTACGAAATTTAGCAAAATTAAACTCATGAGGCATATCCCCTAAAACAACAGAAACAATATCCTTATTGCAATCTATATTAGCATTAATAGTATTCAAGAAGGGTCTACCAAATATAATGGGACAGAAGTCATCTTGTGGGGAACCAAGAATAAGAAATCAGCAGGATACTTAACTTTCCCACACAAAACTTCAACATCTCTAACAATCCCAACTGGTGAAATAGTATCTCTATTGGCAAGCTTAATTGTAACATCAATCTCTTCTATCTCAGCAGGTGCAATATCATGCATAATTTCTTTGTATAAGGAATGAGGTATTGCACTAGCACTCATATCACATAAGCCATGATAACAACGATCTCCTATTTTAACAGAAATAACAGGCATGCCTACAACAGGTCTATGTTTATTTTTAGCATCAGGTCTAGCAATTCTAGCAGCTTCATTGCAGAAGTAAATAACATGACCATCAATATTATCGGCCAAGAGATCTTTAACCATAGCAATTTTAGGTTCAACTTTAATTTTCTTAGGGGGTTTAGGTGTCTTAATATTACTTTTGTTAACCACAATTGAAACTTTAGCATGATCCTTTATTCTAACAGGGAAAGGTGGCTTCTCAATATAAGCAGCAGAAACAATAGGATCATTATAAGTGATAGTCTTTTCTTCAACTTCAATAGGTGCAACTACTTTTACTTCAATGGGAGGATTATATTTAAACCACTTCTCCTTAGGGAGATCAACATGAGTAGCAAAGGATTCACAAAAAGAAGCTACTATCTCAGAGTCTAGTCCATATTTAGTGCTAAATTCATGAAAAGCATCGGTATCCATAAAAGATTTAACACAATCAAACGTAGGTTTTATACATGTCTCCTTAACTTCATCGAGGTCCCAATCTTTAGAGTTGCGTTTAACTCTTTCCAATAAATCCCATTTGAATTCAATAGTCTTCGTCATAAAAGATCCAGTACAAGAAGTATCGAGCATGGAGCGATTACTGAGAGAAAGCCGAGCATAAATTTTTTGAATAATCATTTCTTTTGAGAGCTCATGTTGGGGCATGAATATAACATTGACTTGAGCCTCCCCCAAGCTTGAGTGATGCTTTCTCCATTGCGAGGCCAAAAAATATATATATATATATATATATATATATATATATATATATATATATAATTACGATCACGATGAACAAGATGCATAGGATAAAACTTCTGATGAAATTCCAATTTCAATCGTTGGTAGTTCCATGATCCCATATCATCACATAGCCTATACCATGTCAATGCATATCCCTTCAAAGATAAAGGGAAGACCTTCTTCTCGATAACATCCTCAGGCATACCTACAAGCTTAAATAATCCACAAACTTCATCCACATAGATTAGGTGCAAATCGGGATGTAATGTTCCATCTCCTGCAAAAGGATTAGCTAGCAGTTTCTCTATCATACCCGAAGAATTTCAAAGTAAACATTTTTAGTAGGTACAGTAGGTTGAGGAGCAACTCTTTGCTCTACTGGTCAGGGTGAAGATACCCCGAACAAGCCCCTCAAAGGATTATGTTCCATAGTAACAAGTGACAGTAAATTTCAGCACACTATATAGATTTTTCCTTACCAAATTCCACCTACCAAAGGTGCTTCACTCCTCGACAACGGTGCCAGAAAAGAGTCTTGATGACCCACAAGTGTAGGGGATCTATTGTAGCATTTTCGATAAGTAAGAGTGTCAAATCCAACGAGGAGCAGAAGGAAATGACAAGCAGTTTTCAGTAAGGTATTCTCTGCAAGCACTGAAATTATCGGTAACAGATAGTTTTGTGATAAGGTAATTTATAACGAGTAGCAAGTAATAAAAGTAAATAAGGTGCAGCAAGATGGCCCAATCCTTTTTGTAGCAAAGGACAAGCATGGAAAAATTCTTATATGAAGGAAAGCGCTCCCGAGGACACATGGGAATTATCGTCAAGCTAGTTTTCATCACGTTCATATGATTCGCGTTCGGTACTTTGATAATTTGATATGTGGGTGGACCGGTGCTTGGGTACTGTCCTTACTTGGACAAGCATCACACTTATGATTAACCCCCATTGCAAGCATCCACAACTACAACAAAAGTATTAAGGTAAACCTAACCATAGCATGAAACATATGGATCAAAATCAGCCCCTTACGAAGCAACACATAAACTAGGGTTTAAGCTTCTGTCACTCTAGCAACACATCATCTACTTATTACTTCCCAATGCCTCCCTCTAGGCCCAAACAATGGTGAAGTGTCAAGTAGTCGACGTTCACAAGACACCACTAGAGGGATGACAACATACATCTCATCAAAATATCGAACGAATACCAAATTCACATGACTACTTATAGCAAGACTTCTCCCATGTCCTCGGGGCTGAGGGTATGTACCAGTAACTATGTGTTTGATCTCTCTCTCTCTCTCTCTCTCTCTCGTGTTCTTGAGGTGATACAATCTTGATGTATCGCGAGCTTTGCTATTATAGTTGGATCTTATGATGTTTCTCCCCCTCTACTCTCTTGTAATGGATTCAGTTTTCCCTTTGAAGTTATCTTATCGGATTGAGTCTTTAAGGATTTGAGAACACTTGATGTATGTCTTGCCGTGCTTATCTGTGGTGACAATGGGATATCACGTGATCCACTTGACGTATGTTTTGGTGATCAACTTGTGGGTTCCGCCCATGAACCTATGGATAGGGGTTGGCACACGTTTTTGTCTTGACTCTGCGGTAGAAACTTTCGGGCACTCTTTGAAGTACTTTGTGTTTGTTTGAATAGATGAATATGAGATTGTGTGATGCATATTGTATAATCATACCCACGGGTACTTGAGGTGACAATGGAGTATCTAGGTGACATTAGGGTTTTGGTTGATTTGTGTCTTAAGGTGTTATTCTAGTATGAACTCTAGGATAGATTAAACGGAAAGAATAGCTTCATGTTATTTTACTACAGACTCTTGAATAGATCGATCAGAAAGGATAACTTTGAGGTGGTTTCGTACCCTACCATAATCTCTTTGTTTGTTCTCCGCTATTAGTGACTTTGGAGTGACTCTTTGTTGCATGTTGAGGGATAGTTATATGGTCCAATTATGTTATTATTGTTGAGAGAACTTGCACTAGTGAAAGTATGAAGCCTACACCTTGTTTCAACGCATTGCAATACCGTTTGTGCTCACTTTTATCATTAGTTACCTTGCTGTTTTTATATCTTCAGATTACAAAAACCTTTATCTACCATCCATATACCACTTGTATCACCATCTCTTCGCCGAACTAGTGCACCTATACAATTTACCATTGTATTGGGTGTGTTGGGGACACAAGAGACTCTTTGTTATTTGGTTGCAGGGTTGCTTGAGAGAGACCATCTTCATCCTACGCCTCCTACGGATTGATAAACCTTAGGTCATCCACTTGAGGGAAATTTGCTATTGTCCTACAAACCTCTGCACTTGGAGGCCCAACAACGTCTACAAGAAGAAGGTTGTGTAGTAGACATCAAGCTCTTTTTTGGTGCCGTTTGTGACGCCCCCGATTTAATCGTACACTAATCATACACGCAAACGTGTACGATCAAGATCAGGGACTCACGGGAAGATATCACAACACAACTCTACAAATAAAATAAGTCATACAAGCATCATATTACAAGCCAGGGGCCTCGAGGGCTCGAATACAAGAGCTCGATCATAGACGAGTCAGCGGAAGCAACAATATCTGAGTACAGACATAAGTTAAACAAGATTGCCTTAAGAAGGCTAGCACAAACTAGGATACAGATCGAAAGAGGCGCAGGCCTCCTGCCTGGGATCCTCCTAACTACTCCTGGTCGTCGTCAGCGGACAGCACGTAGCAGTAGGCACCTCCGGTGCAGTAGGAGTCATCGTCGACGGTGGCGTCTGGATCCTAGGCTCCAACATCTGGTTGCGACAACCAGGTAGAAGGGATAGGGGGAAAAGAGGGAGAAAGCAACCGTGAGTACTCATCCGAAGTACTCGCAAGCAAGGAGCTACACTACATATGCATGGGTAAATGTGTAAAGGGCCAAATCGGTGGACTGAACTGCAGAAGGCCAGAATAAGAGGGGGGATAGCTAATCCTTTCGAAGACTACGCTTCTGGCAGCCTCCGTCTTGCAGCATGTAGAAGGGAGTAGACTGAAGACCTCCAAGTAGCATCGCATAGCATAACCCTAACCGATGATCCTCCCCTCGTCGCCCTGTGAGAGAGCGACCACCGGTTGTATCTGGCACTTGGAATGGTGTGTTTTATTAAGTATCCGGTTCTAGTTGTCATAAGGTCAAGATACAACTCCAAGTCGTCCTGTTACCGAAGATCACGGCTATTCGAATAGATTAACTTCCCTGCAGGGGTGCACCACATACCCCAACACGCTCGATCCCATTTGGCCGGACACACTTTCCTGGGTCATGCCCGGCCTCGGAAGATCAACACGTCATAGCCCCACCTAGGCACAACAGAGAGGTCAGCACGCCGGTCTAAACCTAAGCGCACAGGGGTCTGGGCCCATCGCCCTTAGCACACCTGCACGTTGCGTACGCGGCCGGAAGCAGAACTAGCCCCCTTAATACAAGAGCAGGCTTACGTTCCAATCCGGCGCGCGCCACTCAGTCGCTGACGTCACGAAGGCTTCGGCTGATACCACGACGCCGGGATACCCATAACTACTCCCGCGTAGATGGTTAGTGCGTATAGACCAAATGGCCAAACTCAGATCAAATACCCAGATCTCGTTAAGCGTGTTAAGTATCCGCGAACGTCGACCAGGGCCAGGCCCACCTCTCTCCTAGGTGGTCGGAACCTGCCCTGTCGCTCCGCCTCAAAGATCCACTCGCGGGTGCTCCTCAAGCCGACCCGTCTTTAGTCACCACATGTATCATGTATAAAGTATATAGTATATACCCGTGATCAACTCCCGAGTGATCACGGCCTGATAGTATAGCATGGCAGACGGACAAGGATGTAGGGCCACTGATGATAGACTAGCATCCTATACTAAGCATTGGGATTGCAGGTAAAGGTAACAACAGTAGTAGCAAGGACGGGCTATGCATCAGGATAGGAATAACGAAAGCAGTAACATGCTACACTACTCTAATGCAAGCAGTATAGAGAAGAGTAGGCGATATCTGGTGATCAAAGGGGGGGGGCTTGCCTGGTTGCTCTGGCAAGAGAGAGGGATCGTCAACTCCGTAGTCGTACTGGGTAGCAGCGGCGTCGGTCTCGGTGTCTATCGAGAGAAGAGGGGGGAGAAACAATAAATATATAAGCAAGCATATGCATAGTGATGCATGACATGACAAGTAACGACGTTAGAGGTGCCCTAACGCGGTATTAGGTGATACCGGTGAAGGGGGATAACATCCGGGAAAGTATCCTCGGTGTTTCGCATTTTCGGACAGATGAACCGAAGGTGAAATGTTGCAGGTTCACTATGCTAGGGACGCGTGGCGGGCGAACGGGCTGCGTATCCGAATTCGTCTCGCCGTTCTGAGCAACTTTCATGTACAAAGTTTTTCCATCCGAGCTACGGTTTATTTTATATTAATTTTAAAAGATTTAAATCATTTTTAGGATTTATTTAATTAATTTAATCAACATTATCCAGAATAGTGTCTGCTGACGTCATCATGACGTCAGCATGACGTCAAAAGTTGACTTGGTCAACCTGACAGGTGGGTCCCGTTCGTCATACTCTGTTTTAATTAACTAACAGTTAATTAGGTTAATTAGTGATTAGGTTAATCTAATTATAATTAATTAGCTTAATTAATTCCTTAATTAATTAATTAATTAATTAATTAATTTTATTATTATTATTATTATTTAATCCTTTTCTTCTTCTTTTTAATTAAAACGTTCTGGGGCATGGGGGCCCACTGTCATAGGGCCATGGCCTCAACGGGCGCTGCCCTAGCGGGTGCGGGCGACGGGTTATGGGCGCGCGGGCCTGCAGGCGTCAATGGAGGAGGGCCCGGCGGCGGGGAAGCAGGCCACAGGCGAGCGGGCGACGAGCGGCTGTGGCGCGACGCAAGGCGGGGCGATGGCGCGGGCGCAGGCTGCGGCAGCCGGAGCGGACAAAGGCAGGAGCGGCGGGGCTGAAGCTGCGAACGGCACGGGCGGCGCGTCGACGGGGAGTAGAGGCGGCCACGCGCGAGGCGCGGATGGCGCGACGCGCGCGCAGTGAGGCACTAGCGGGCGAGCGGCAGTGGCTGTGGGAGGCCAGCGGCGCGGCTGGCCGATGCGTGTGTGGCGAAGCGGGGAAGAGGAGAAGGAGCGATGCTCACGGCGAGGTCGTAGGGCCAGTGGCAACGGGGGACGAGGAGGAGGTCGAGGACGAAGGCGGAGTGGTCCGGTGAAGGCGTGTTCCGGCAAGGCGGCGTCGTGACTCGAGGGGGGGGCAGGGAAGAGAAGATGGGGCGGCGCCGGCGAGGTCCAGCGAGCGCCTGGCGTCGCCGGGGCGGCGGGGTAGGTAGCGGGGCGCCGGGCGCCGCGGTCGTCGTGCGGGGGCGTTCCCCTCGATCCGATCTGGATCGGGGAGGAGGGGGGAGTGCGACTGGGGGGAGGGGGCAAGTGGGGGAGTGGGAGACTAGGGGAGGGGGTTAGGGTTTTGGGGTGAGGGGTGAGGGGCCATATAGGCCAGGCGTGGGTGGGCCGGTTGGGGCCAGTTGGGCTGGCCAGCAGCTGGGCCGGCCTGGCTAACAGCTGGGCCAGCTGGCCCAGTGGGGGGGGGTTCTTTTATATTTTTTTTGTTCTGTTTGTTTTCTGTTTTTGTATTTTCTTTTTTTTGTTTTTGTTTTATAAAAATATAAATACAACTCCTAAATTAATGTTATAACTTATTCTACTACCCCAAAAAAGTTTGACACCTAAATAAAATAGTTTGCATTATTGTAATTTTTTTAAAGGCATTTAATCAATTGTCATAGCTGCTGTTTTAATTACTTTAGAACCCTTAAACATTTTATAAAAGTGTGG
Source organism: Triticum urartu (assembly GCF_003073215.2). Lineage (NCBI taxonomy): Eukaryota > Viridiplantae > Streptophyta > Magnoliopsida > Poales > Poaceae > Triticum > Triticum urartu. The sequence continues at coordinate 165,977,746 of NC_053024.1, read as the reverse complement.
TTTCTCCACTAGTATTATCCATGATTTATTTGACACATTTTGGAAATTTTAAATTCTAAAGTTTGAAAACCTTTATTGTTTGCCTGATTTTGAATTTGAATTTGAATCGGCTTGAACCAACTCGAGTTTATCAACAGTAACCGAGGTGACGTGGCACCATTAGCAGAGGTTTACTGTAGCTTAATTATCCGGGCGTCCACAATTCTCCTCCACTACAAGAAATCTCGTCCCGAGATTTAAGAGGGAAGTAAAGGGGGAAGTCCGGGTTACGAAATTCTAGGAGTGTTCTTGGTCTCGGTTGTTCTTCTCAAAGAGGTTGATCCATTACATTGATGCTTCATTCCTCTGCTGCAGGTAATCATGAGGAAGTCGGCATCCTTTCTTCGGGAACTCCATCGTACTTACGAACAGGTAAGGGGCAGGTTGATAATGATAGGATGCTATAAGGGGTAATCATCTATGGGGTTATCCCATGAATGAACACATGACTATCTCTCGAGTTGAACAAATGAAACACATCGAGAGCAAGGTAAGAAGGTACCATAAGAAGTTTCAAGCGGATAGACAATCGTTTGATGCCCGTTTCAGGGCGTGAAAGCGGTTCAAAGCAATCGGGAATAAGTATTGCGCCTTATACCAGAATAGATCAACAGGCAGGAGGCCCGTGAATTACATACAAAGTCAAGCACGAGGAATAACTTTGACAACAGGGTGTACAGGAGAGTCAGGTTTCGATCCTGGGACCTGTGGGTTATGGGCCCACCATGTGGGTTAAAATAAGGATGGGCGTTGACATCTTGCATGGTCATGATAGCAAGGCATGTCAGAGGATCAGCCTATCAGTTATGTCGGCAACAACATCGGTACCAAGGGCGAGGGACGAAGAGAACCATTTTCCTGCTCGTTGAACGAGGCGGGCCAATAGGCAAGGTTCTCGTCCATCGGTGGCTACCGAAATGTCATCAACAATAGTAACAGGGTCTTGCTGACTGAATTGTACACCGAGGTGTTTACATAAGCAGGAGAATATTACCGCTTAGATCATATAGATCACAAGAAAGCTTAACAATACAACGGGAAGGAAAATGTGATTATCAGGTTTAACAGAAGAATGGAAAGGAAAATGTGTTTTAAACACATAATTCAGGGATATATCCCTCCCAAGGACCAGCAGAGCATGATATCCGTGGCAGGATATCATGTAGAAAACCCTTTAAGTCAGGGGAGAGGAATTTCATAACATTACCCATACAACGGTGTTTGGATAATGGTTAAAGAAAACTTAGCATTGAGCTTTCAATGCTCTTATTGAAAATCGGAGTACCACAGACATGCCTCGAGATAGCATGGACATGGTCAACAGGTGAAGATCAGACTTTGGAAACACAAAGGATCCATCAGGAATAACTTATAGAATAAGTCTTACAATTTCCTCATGGAAGAATGGATAACCTTACCGAAAAGGAATCTATAACCATAGGGCCTCCGGCCAGGGGTGCTAGGCATGACATCACCTTAGTAGGTTATATAAAGACCAATGTTATGACTCTTGGAAAAGGTTCCAACCATCATATCTGACCGAGATTCAGATCTGATTGGTGTCAGGATAACTCAGACTCAGGATGCCTGAGAAGAAAGGTGCAACACAAATTGCCGAGATGACATTGTAAGATTCTCGGGAATTGAACTATGGAAGCGAGTTCCGAAACAAGAGTTCATCATTAAATCAAGGAGATAATGAGGAGGTGGCTGATGAACTCAGCAACAATTCAAAGAGTTTTCCAAAAGATGGATTCCCACAATTAAGTGAACAAGGGGATAACCTTAGTCAAATCAAATGACTTAATGATGTATGCTGGAGGGAACCATACTCAATTAAACATTGGTTGAAAGGTGCACCCGAAATATGGGTTGGGTTGCACGACCAACGTCGGAATGGCGATTGGGCAACCAACACACCAAATTGGAATCATTGTCCAATAACTCTGAAGCAATAGGGTTGCTAGTGATATTAGATTTGCACAACGGAGTTCACTCAACACGGGGACCAAGTAAGGAATGGTGATGGCGAGAAGCATCACTGTATCACGAATTCTTAAGAGGTGGTGAAATTCTCACAACATTGATGACATAATAGAAGGTAATGTTCCAAGGTAAAGAAAACCAATTGCTGGATAGCAAGGAACTGAAGGTATAACACCAAACACGAACACGCTTGTGTTGGTGGGAAGGCAATAAATGGTCGATGATAACACAAATCATCGAGGGCAAGGATGGTATTTCTCGTCATGAATTCGATTGGTATCCTGGAAAGAGTTAAAATTATGATGATGATCACAACAAATTTTGCCGAGAGGCTCCATGAGGATGCAATCGCTTGGCGATGACATCAAGCCAAGGGAATGGTGAAGCAAAAGGTTATTATAACCATAGATAAGATGCCATCTCAGAATTCAGAGTTGTCTCTCAAGACAACCAATATGATGGTGAAAGTTCGATGTAAGCTTAGAGCACTGTCGGGATTGTGTCTCGAGGATGAAGGACATAGGTAGAATGGTCAAGCAGTCAGCCTGACGATGATGATGTGGTCAATCAGCTGGGAATGACACGATCGAGTACAAACTCGTATGCATTGAAGGTTACTAAGAGTTGTTGAATCGCAGTGCGGACTCGATTCAGTTATCGATGTCTTTGAGTGTTAAATTACTCAGAGCTCATGAAAAATTGGAATCAATGAGAATGTAGCACTTGATGAAGAACTCATAAGAGGTTATGCAGTTCCGTGATAATCTTGAGATACTAGGGGGTAATACTCGACGACAAATGAAAGTAGAGGTTGGTCTGGGGTATTACTCCGCAGAAGACAAGTGCTTAAACTTGCACGAGAAATTGTATTTAAAGAAGAACATGGTCGGAACCACGATTGCAAAAGGCCAGATCCCAGATACAAGATGAACTTATACCAAAGGAATAATTAATTAAGAGAAGCTTTAATGATAAGATCTACATCATGTCCATGGGCATGAACACAAGGTTCAAGGTCGACTCCCACTTCTTCAATGCATAACTTTTCATTCACCTCTCGTATTTCAAAAATGACATTACTTGTTGAAAGTTTTTACCTGGTGCAATACCATATAAGTATGACCCGTGAAATCTTTTGGGTTCACACAGTTTTAGAGCAGGTATAGGTTCAACCCATAGGGGCATCTTACGAACATATACCACAAGCTTCAATCGTAAATACCACCAGCTCGGAAACAAAGCATGGTTGAGGAAACAGAGGATACAATTTACTAAAGGCCTTATGTATCCAAGGAAAAGGTTCACAGGCTTATTGAATATGAAGGACGTTGTTGGATAAAATCCAACAAATGATCTGGTGGTCCTCAAGGGATCTGGTGTGAGCATCGGCACTCAACCAGAGGGAGAAACAATGCAAGGAGATCAGACTTTAGAAACAACTGACTAATTCAAGGCTCAAATGCAAAGGAATTATCAATTCCATGACAAGGGATCAGAAGCAATGCTCTGATCAGGGATGGATAAGTTGAATAGCCTTAAGGGTAAGATCGATGGTCAATTGATTGGTCGAGATCCAGCTCATGTTTAAACTGATATATGAGCCGGAGGGATAATTTTCAGGGAATAACTGATGATTGCGTGCATTCACACACATGTTGAATCAACATGATCAGAATGACGGTGCCTAAGGATACTAACGAATATTGCCAGACATATGGAAAGCATCCATCATGCAAGCAGACAAGTATTGCCGAGCAATAAGCTATTAAGGATATTTGGAGGATCGAATAGTATTTCGATGACCATTGTGAAACACATGAACAACTGGGGGATGAGCGGATACTCGATAAGTGCGAGAATTATCCGTAGGGGTATTCAGGTGACAAAGAACAGTAAGGCAGTAAGCTCAAAGGATTATCGAAACAATGATGAGTATTTCGGGGCTTGTAATAACAAGACCAACTAGGGATGTATGTAAGCATAACAACTGCAAGTATTTAACCATAAGGTTTGACGGTGGAAGGGGAATTGTAAACGCGATGAACACAAGTTCTCGGGTTAACAGCGGAGAGTATCTTCAGGGTCTTCACGTGCAGCAGACGATCATCAGTAATAAGGGGCTCTCCGGGTGAAAGTGATTACGAGATCCTAATGTTAGATTTAGCAAAATTCATTTAACCCGAATAGAAGAGAGTTCAGAGTCCCAGAGTAAAGGTCGAGGAGTAAAAGGTCCTAGTACCACCCGATGGCGACGTGGGCCCGTAAGGCACACAGCCAAGTTAGTAAAAGTTTTTGCAATGTCTAGACTCAACTTCGGCCAAGGAGTTGGAAAGGGGGATTCCTACAGGCAGTCGGCTCTGATACCAACTTGTGACGCCCCCGATTTAATCGTACACTAATCATACACGCAAACGTGTACGATCAAGATCAGGGACTCACGGGAAGATATCACAACACAACTCTACAAATAAAATAAGTCATACAAGCATCATATTACAAGCCAGGGGCCTCGAGGGCTCGAATACAAGAGCTCGATCATAGACGAGTCAGCGGAAGCAACAATATCTGAGTACAGACATAAGTTAAACAAGATTGCCTTAAGAAGGCTAGCACAAACTAGGATACAGATCGAAAGAGGCGCAGGCCTCCTGCCTGGGATCCTCCTAACTACTCCTGGTCGTCGTCAGCGGACAGCACGTAGCAGTAGGCACCTCCGGTGCAGTAGGAGTCATCGTCGACGGTGGCGTCTGGATCCTAGGCTCCAACATCTGGTTGCGACAACCAGGTAGAAGGGATAGGGGGAAAAGAGGGAGAAAGCAACCGTGAGTACTCATCCGAAGTACTCGCAAGCAAGGAGCTACACTACATATGCATGGGTAAATGTGTAAAGGGCCAAATCGGTGGACTGAACTGCAGAAGGCCAAAGCCAGAATAAGAGGGGGGATAGCTAATCCTTTCGAAGACTACGCTTCTGGCAGCCTCCGTCTTGCAGCATGTAGAAGGGAGTAGACTGAAGACCTCCAAGTAGCATCGCATAGCATAACCCTAACCGATGATCCTCCCCTCGTCGCCCTGTGAGAGAGCGACCACCGGTTGTATCTGGCACTTGGAAGGGTGTGTTTTATTAAGTATCCGGTTCTAGTTGTCATTAAGGTCAAGGTACAACTCCAAGTCGTCCCTGTTACCTGAAGATCAACGGCTATTCGAAAATAGATTAACTTCCCTGCAGGGGTGCACCACAATACCCCACACGCTCGATCCCCATTTGGGCCGACACACTTTCCTGGGTCATGCCCCGCGCGCCTCGGAAGATCAAACACGTCAGAGCCCACTAGGGCACAACAGAGAGGGTCAGCACGCCAGTCTAAACCTATGCGCACAGGGGGTCTGGGCCCATCGCCCTTAGCACACCTGCACGTTGCGTACGCGGTCGAAAGCAGACCTAGCCTAGTGGCATTTCAGTCCAATCCGGCGCGCGCCACTCAGTCGCTGACGTCACGAAGGCTTCGGCTGATACCACGACGCCGGGATACCCATAACTACTCCCGCGTAGATGGTTAGTGCGTATAGACCAAATTGCTAGACTCAGATTAAATATCCAGATCTCGTTAAGCGCGTTAAGTATCCGCGAACGTCGACCAGGGCCAGGCCCACCCTCTCTCCTAGGTGGTCGGAACCTGCCCTGTCCGCTCCGCCTCAAAGATCCACTCGCGGGTGCCCCTCAAGCCGACCGTCTTTAGTCACCACATGTATCATGTATAAAGTATATAGTATATACCCGTGATCAACTCCCGAGTGATCCACGGCCTGATAAGTATAGCATGGCAAGACGGACAAGGAATGTAGGGCCACTGATGATAAACCTAGCATCCTATACTAAGGCATTGGGATTGCAGTAAAGGTAACAACAGTAGTAGCAAGGAGGGCTATGCATCAGATAGGATTAACGAAAAGCAGTAACATGCTACACTACTCTAATGAAAGCAGTATAGAAGAAGAGTAGGCGAATATCTGTGATCAAAGGGGGGGCTTGCCTGGTTGGCTCTGGCAAGAGAGAGGGATCGTCAACTCCGGTAGTCGTACTGGTAGGCAGCGGCGTCGGTCTCGGTGTCTAGCGAGAGAAGAGGGGGGAGAAACAATAAATATATAAGCAAAGCATATGCATAGTGATGCATGACATATGACAAGTAACGACGTTAGAGGTGCCCTAACGCGGTATTAGGTGATACCGGTGAAGGGGGATAACATCCGGGAAAGTATCCCCGGTGTTTCGCGTTTTCGGACAGATGAACCGGAGGTGAAATGTTGCAGGTTCACTATGCTAGGGAGCGTGGGCGGGATAAACGGGCTGCGTATCAGAATTCGTCTCGTCGTTTCTGAGCAACTTTCATGTACAAAGTTTTTCCATCCGAGCTACGGTTTATTTTATATTAATTTTAAAAGATTTAAATCATTTTTAGGATTTATTTATTTAATTTAATCAACCTTATCCAGAATAGTGTCTGCTGACGTCATCATGACGTCAGCATGACGTCAGTAGTTGACTTGGTCAACCTGACAGGTGGGTCCCGTTCGTCATACTCTGTTTTAATTAACTAACAGTTAATTAGGTTAAAATTAGTGATTAGGTTAATCTAATTATAATATTAATTAGCTTAATTAATTCTTAATTAATTAATTAATAATTAATTAATTTATTAATTATTATTATTATTTAAATTTCCTTTTCTTCTTTTTTTTAAAACGTTCTGGGGCATGGGGGCCCACTGTCATAGGGCCATGGCCTCAACGGGCGCTGCCCTAGCGGGTGCGGGCGACGGGTTATGGGCGCTGCGGGCCTGCAGGCGTCAATGGAGGAGGGCCCGGCGGCGGGGAAGCAGGCCACAGGCGAGCGGGCGACGAGCGGCTGTGGCGCGACGCAAGGCGGGGCGATGGCGCGGGCGCAGGCTGCGGCAGCCGGAGCGGGCAAAGGCAGGAGCGGCGGGGCTGAAGCAGCGAACGGCACGGGCGGCGGCGCGTCGACGGGGAGCAGAGGCGGCCACGCGCGAGGCGCGGATGGCGCGACGCGCGCGCAGTGAGGCACCAGCGGGCGAGCGGCAGTGGCTGGGAGGCCAGCGGCGCGGCCGGCCGATGCGTGTGTGGCGAAGCGGGGAAGAGGAGAAGGAGCGGTGCTCACGGCGAGGTCGTAGGGCCAGTGGCAACGGGGGACGAGGAGGAGGTCGAGGACGACGGCGGAGCGGTCCGGCGAGGGCGTGTTCCGGCAAGGCGGCGTCGTGCTCGAGGGGGTCCGGCGGGGAAGAGAATGATGGGCGGCGCCGGCGAGGTCCAGCGAGCGCCTGGCGTGCCGGGGCGGCGGGGTAGGTAGCGGGGCGCCGGGCGCCGCGGTCGTCGTGCGGGGGCGTTCCCCTCGATCCGATCTGGATCGGGGAGGAGGGGAGAGCGACTGGGGGGCGAGTGGGGGGAGTGGGTGACTAGGGGAGGGGGTTAGGGTTTCGGGGTGAGGGGCCATATAGGCCAGGCGCGGGGTGGGCCGGTTGGGGCCAGTTGGGCTGGCCAGCAGCTGGGCCGGCCTGGCTAACAGCTGGGCCAGTTGGCCCAGTGGGGGGGGTTCTTTTATATTTTTTTTGTTCTGTTTGTTTTCTGTTTTTGTATTTTCGTTTCTTTTAGGTTTTGTTTTATAAAAATATAAATACAACTCCTAAATTAATGTTATAACTTATTCTACTACCCCAAAAAGTTTGACACCTAAATAAAATAGTTTGCATTATTGTAATTTTTTTAAAGGCATTTAATCAATTGTCATAGCTGCTGTTTTAATTACTTTAGAACCCTTAAACATTTTATAAAAGTGTGGTTTCTCCACTAGTATTATCCATTATTTATTTGACACATTTTGGACATTTTAAATTCTAAAGTTTGAAAACCTTTATTGTTTGCCTGATTTTGAATTTGAATTTGAATCGGCTTGAACCAACTCGAGTTTATCAACAGTAACCGAGGTGACGTGGCACCATTAGCAGAGGTTTACTGTAGCTTAATTATCCGGGCGTCACACCGTTGCCGGGGAGGTTAGAGCTTGAAGGTATATCTTTAGACCTTGCAATCGAATCTTTTTGTTTCTTGTTTTAGCACTAGTTTAGTTTATAAAAGAAAACTACAAAAAAATATGGAATTGAGTTTGCCTCATACGCTTCATGTTTTTAATATCTTTCGTGAGTATGATGGAAAGGAAAATTGTGCCAAAGTGTTAGAAGAAGAATGCATTAAAATGTTTGGCACTAAATATTTGAATGATGAGCATGATTGCAATGTTGTTAGTATGAATTCCTTGAATATCCATGATGCTAATGATATGCAAAGCCACAATATTGGGGAAGCTATGTTTGATGAAGATGATATTTTTTGTCCCCGCAAGTTTTGATGAGAAAATTTATTATGATGAAAGCATGCCTCCTATTTATGATGATTATATTGATGAAATTGGATTTGGAGAGGTCATGACTTTATTTTCTGATGAATCCACTATTTCGGAAGAGGTTCCAATTGATTATGAGAACAAAGTTGCTATCTATGATGATTATTTTGATGACTTGTATGCTATAAAGAATAATGATAACCATGAAACTTGTCATCATGATTTTAGTTTACAATTGGATTATGCCTCACATGATAGTTATTTTGTTGAGTTTGCTCCCACTATATGAATGAGAAGAATTTTGCCTATGTGGAGAGTAGTAAATTTCCTGTGCTTGTAGATCATGAAATCAATGCTTTATGTGATAGTTATATTGTTGAATTCAGTCATGATGCTACTGGAAATTATTGTGAGGAAGGCATATATGCTTGTAGGAGTTGCAATAATATCAAGTTTCCTCTCTACATGTTGAAAATCTTGAAGCCATGCTTGTTTTGCCTTCCTATGCTAGTTGATTATTGTTCCCATAAGTTGTTTTCTCACATAATACCTATGCATAGGAAATGGGTTAGACTTAAATGTTATAGTCATATTCTTCATGACGCTCTCTTTATGTTTCAATTCTTATGTCTTATGTGAGAATCATTGAAATCATCATGCTTAGCTAGGGGCGTTAAACGATAGCGCTTGTTGGGAGGCAACCCAATTTTTATTTTTGTTCTTTGCTTTTTTATCCTGTTTAGTAATAAATAATTCATCTAGCCTCTACTTAGATGTGGTTTTATGTTTTAATTAGTGTTTGTGCCAAGTAGAACCGTTGGGAAGACTTGGGGAAAGTCTTTTTGATCTTGCTGTAAAAAACAGAAACTTTAGCACTCACGAGAATTTCTGCCATTTTTATTTGGAGAGTGATATTTAGTTAATTATTTTTGCATATGATTAATAGATAAATTCCGCACGTGCAGAAATTTATTTTAGAATTTTTAGGGTTCCAGAAGTTTGCGTTAGTTACAGATTACTACAGACTGTTCTATTTTTGACAGATTGTGTTTTTCGTGTGTTGATTGCTTATTTCGATGAATCTATGGCTAGTAAAAGAGTTTATAAACCATAGAGAAGTTGTAATACAGCAGGTCTAACACCAATATAAATAAAGAATGAGTTTATTACAGTACCTTGAAGTGGTGTTTTGTTTTCTTTCGCTAACGGAGCTTACGAGTTTTCTGTTAAGTTTTGTGTTGTGAAGTTTTCATGTTTTGCGTAAAGATTCGATGGACTATGGAATAAGGAGTGGCAAGAGCCTAAGATTGGGGATTCCCAAGGAACCCCAAGGTAATATTCAAGGACAACCAAGAGCCTAAGCTTGGGGATGCCCCGGAAGGCATCCCCTCTTTCGTCTTCGTTCATCGGTAAATTTACTTGGAGCTATATTTTTATTTACCACATGATATGTGTTTTGCTTGGGGCATCAATTTATTTTGTTAGGATTTGCTTGTTGTTATTTAGAAAAAAAAAATTACATCTTTTATTTCAATAAAAGTGGCATTGATAGCCTTTACTATGCCTATTTTACTAGTCCACATGTTGCTGTTTGAAAACAGAAAGTTTACTGCAGTTGCAAAAATTCCGTAGAAAAGTAAGAATGTGATAAAATGTTGAAACATTTTGCATAATAAGCTCTGATAAATTTACTAGAGTGGGAGTTTTCTTTCATAATTTTTGGAGTTAGGGAAGTATGGATCTTGCTGCACTCTTTACAGGCTGTCCTGTTTAGGCAGATTGCTGTTATGTTTGCATTGTTTGCATATGTTTGCTTCTTTAATGATTCTATTTGAGGATAGGACTATTAAATATGCAGAGGCATTTAGTATGAAATGTTGAATAATAATTTTAGTGATTTGTTACAGTAGAGTATGATAAGGTTTTTGCATTGGTTTATACTAACTTATCTCACGAGTCCTTGTTGAGTTTTGTGTGGATGAAGCTTTTGAGATTTAGGGAGACCGTGATATGAGAGGAATTAAGGAGACACAAAAGCTCAAGCTTGGGATGTCCAAGGCATCCCAAGATAATATTTCAAGAAGTCTCAAGTGTCTAAGCTTGGGGATGCCCTAGTTGGCATCCCACCTTTCTTCTTCAACAACTATCGGTTAGTTTCGGTTGATCCTAAGTTTTTACTTCTTCACATGATGTTTGGTATTCTTAGATGTCATTTTATTTTGTTTTGCTTGCTGCTTGAATAAATTATCAAGATCTGAAATTATTAAATGAGAGAGAGTCTTCACATAGTTCCATAATTATTTAACTACTCATTGATCTTCACTTTTATCTTTTTGGAGTAGTTTGTCATTTACTCGTGTGCTTCACTTATATCCTATGAGTAAATGGTTGAACGAATTGAATATCATAAATCTGAAATTATATATGTTTCATATGCTTATCTCATGGGGAGTAATGGCTTTACATATAAGAAGTGGAGGTGGTAAATTTATTGAAGGTTAGCAAATATTGTATTGGTCACTTGAACAATTCATGAAAGAATATCGAAGGAAGAGAGATTTCACATATAAATATACTATCTTGGACATATTTTGTAATTGTAATCACTCATTAAAATATGGCATGCTAAAAGGTTGATGTTGGACAAGGAAGACAACGTAATGGGTTATGTTTTCTTATATTCAAAATAAAGTATATTGTCATGGATCGCCCAACACGTTGAGCTTGCCTTTCCCCCTCATGCTAGACAAATTCTGTGCACCAAGTAGAGATACTACTTGTGCTTCCAAACATCCCTTAAACCAGTATTGCCATGAGAGTCCACCATACCTACCTATGGATTGAGTAAGATCCTTCAAGTAAGTTGTGATCGGTGCATGCAATAAAAATTGCTCTCTAGATATGTATGATCTTTTAGTGTGGAGAAAATAAGCTTTATATGATCTTGTGATATGGAAGCAATAAAAGCGACGGACTTCATAATAAAAGTCCCTATCACAAGTGGCAATATAAAGTGACGTTCCCTCGCATTAAGATTTTGTGCATCCAACTATAAAAGCGCATGGCAACCTCTGCTTCCCTCTGCGAAGGGCCTATCTTTTCTTTTACCTTATGCAAGAGTCATGGTGATCTTCACATTTCCTTTCTACATTTTATCCTTTGGCAAGCACATTGTGTTGGAAAGATTCTGATATATATATCCAATTGGATGTAAGGCATCATGAGCTATTATTGTTGACATTACCCTTGAGGTAAAAGGGTGGGAGGAGAATCTATAAGCCCCTATCTTTCTCTGTGTATGATTAAAACTTTGAACCCATAAATATCGCGTTAGTGTTAGCAATTGTGAAAGACTAAATGATAGTTGAGTATGTGGAGTTTGCTAAATCAAAGCTCTGACATAGACTCTTCCTGAAAATAAGATGAATTGTAATTGTTTGATGACTGATAACATGGTTTGTTAGTTTTCAAGAAAGTCTATGATTTATACTTTAACATGTGAATAGCTTGTTACTTGATCATGAGAAGCTTTATGAGATGAGCTACTGTTATGATATATAATGATGCTAGAAAAGGTGATTGAAATTATCATTGATCAAACTTGTGCACCTGCTAGCATTCACACTTCATAAATTATTTCTTTTATCATTTACCTACTCGAGGACGAGCAGGAATTAAGCTTGGGGATGCTGATACGTCTCCAACGTATCTATAATTTATGAAGCATTCATGCTATTATATTATCTGTTTTGGATGTTTATGGTCTTTATTAAACACTTTTATATTATTTATGGGACTAACCAATTAACCCAGAGCCCAGTGCCAGTTCCTGTTTTTCCCTTGTTTCAGTGTTTCGCAGAAAAGGAATATCAAACGGAGTCCAAACGGAATGAAACCTTTGGGAGCATGATTTTTGGAACGAACACAATCCAGAAGACTTGGGGTGTACGTAAGGGAAGCAACGAGGAAGGCACGAGGCAGGGGGCCGCGCCCACCCCCTGGGCGCGCCCTCCACCCTCATGGGCCCCTTGTGGCTCCCCTAACGTATTTCTTCCTCCAATATATACCAATATACCCTAAAACCATCAGAGAGCAGAATAGATCGGGAGTTCCGCCGCCAGAAGCCTCCGTAGCCACCGAAAACCAATCTAGACCCGTTCCGACACCCTGCCGGAGGGGGGGCAATCCCTCTCCGGTGGCCATCTTCATCATCCCGGTGCTCTCCATGATGAGGAGGCAGTAGTTCTCCCTTGGGGCTAAGGGTATGTACCAGTAGCTATGTGTTTGATCTCTCTCTCTCTCTCTCTCTCTCGTGTTCTTGAGATGATACGATCTTGATGTATCGCGAGCTTTGCTATTATAGTTGGATCTTATGATGTTTCTCCCCCTCTACTCTCTTGTAATAGATTGAGTTTTCCCTTTGAAGTTATCTTATCAGATTGAGTCCTTAAGGATTTGTGACCAATTGATGTATGTCTTGCCGTGCTTATCTGTGGTGACAATGGGATATCACGTGATCCACTTGACGTATGTTTTGGTGATCAACTTGCGGGTTCCGCCCATGAACCTATGCATAGGGGTTGGCACACGTTTTCGTCTTGACTCTCCTGTAGAAACTTTGGGGCACTCTTTGAAGTACTTTGTGTTGTTTTGAATAGATGAATCTAAGATTGTGTGATGCATATCGTATAATCATACCCACGGATACTTGAGGTGACAATGGAGTATCTAGGTGACATTAGGGTTTTGGTTGATTTGTGTCTTAAGGTGTTATTCTAGTACGAACTCTAGGATAGATTGAACGGAAAGAATAGCTTCATGTTATTTTACTACGAACTCTTGAATAGATCGATCAGAAAGGATAACTTTGAGGTGGTTTCGTACCCTACCATAATCTATTCGTTTGTTCTCTGCTATTAGTGACTTTGGAGTGACTCTTTGTTGCATGTTGAGGGATAGTTATATGATCCAATTATGTTATTATTGTTGAGAGAACTTGCACTAGTGAAAGTATGAAGCCTAGGCCTTGTTTCAACGCATTGCAATATCATTTGTGCTCACTTTTATCATTAGTTACCTTGCTGTTTTTATATTTCCAGATTACAAAAACCTTTATCTACCATCCATATACCACTTGTATCACCATCTCTTCGCCGAACTAGTGCACCTATACAATTTACCATTGTATTGGGTGTGCTGGGGACACAAGAGACTCTTTGTTATTTGGTTGCAGGGTTGGTTGAGAGAGACCATCTTCATCCTACGCCTCCTACGGATTTATAAACCTTAGGTCATCCACTTGAGGGAAATTTTCTACTGTCCTACAAACATCTGCACTTGGAGGCCCAACAACGTCTACAAGAAGAAGGTTGTGTAGTAGACATCACAGGCCACCTATTCTGCACAACTCCAAATGAGCTGAAACTTCATGGAGAATTTTTATGGAATATTTGAGGAATATTGGAGGAAATAACTACCAGAGGGGGCCCACCAGGTGGGCACAACCCACCTGGGCGCGCAAGGGAGCCCAGGCGTGCCCTGGTGGGTTGTGCTCACCCAGGCCCACCTCCGGTGCCCATCTTCCGGTATATAAGTCATTTTGATCTAGAAAAAAATAAGGAGAGGACTTTCGGTATGGAGCGCCGCCATCTCGAGGCGGGACTTGGGCAGGAGCACTTTTGCCCTCCGGCGGAGCGATTCCACCTGAGGAACTGACCTCCCGGAGGGGGAAATCATCGCCATCATCATCACCAACAACTCTCCCATCTTGGGGAGGGAAATCTCCATCAAGATCTTCAACAGCACTATCTCCTCTCAAATCCTAGATCATCTCTTGTGTTCAATCTTGTTACCGGAACTATAGATTGGTGCTTGTGGGTGACTAGTAGTGTTGATTACATCTTGTAGTTGATTACTATATGGTTTACTTGGTGGAAGATTGTATGTTCAGATCCAATATGCTATTTAATACCCCTCTGACCTTGAGCATGATTATTGTTTGTGAGTAGTTACTTTTGTTCTTGAGGTCACGAGAGAAATCTTGTTGCAAGTAATCATGTGAACTTGATATGAGTTCGATATTTTAATAATATGTATGTTGTGATTCCCTTAGTGGTGTCATGTGAACGTCGACTACATGACACTTCACCATATTTGGGCCTAAGGGAATGCATTGTGAAGTAGCAATTAGATGGTGGGTTGCGAGAGTGACAGAAGCTTAAACCCCAGTCTATGCGCTATTCCGTAAGGGACCGATTGGATACAAAAGTTTAATGCAATGGTTAGAATTTATTCTTAATACTTTTCTCGTAGTTGCAGACGCTTGTGGGAGGGTTAATCATAAGTAGGAGGTTTGTTCAAGTAAGAACAACACCTAAGCACCGGTCCACCCATATATCAAATTATCAAAGTACCGAACACGAATTAAGCTAACATGATGAAAGTGACTAGATGAAATTCCTGTGTACCCTCTAGAACGCTTTGCTTATCATAAGAGACCGTTTTGGCCTATCCTTTGCCTCAAAAGGTGACGGGGAAACGACATCTATGGGATTCCGGGGAATCCCTTCTACGGTTGGCGGGCGTGGGGCTGCACAAAGACCAGGTCTAACGATCAGTGCGAGGGGATTTTTACCCAGGTTCTGGCTGCAAACGATGCGTAAACCCTAATCCTGCTTTTGTGTATATTTGGTGTTCTTGAGCTCTTGAACTAGCTGCGGTGCATGCCCAGTCCAAAAAGTCTGAATCCTTCCAAAGTACACCTCGGGCCTCCTTTTATATGTCAAAGGGGTCACCATAGTGGCACACAGGAGGTGGAAAGTATCTACAGTGTACAAGTTTATCGCCTGGCACCGTAGGACAAACGCATTTAATGCGCTGCCTACGTGCCCTCTTGCTTTATCGGGGGTGGCAACAGAGCTCGTCCCGTCCGCCACCGCCTCGCCCTGCTTTGACGCGCGTCCAAGCTGACGAGGCATGCAGCGCCATGCTGGCTAGCTGGTTGCTGAGCTGGTGAGGTGACAGGGTCTTCACTAAGATCTGCATGCCACCATGCAGGTGCTTAGCTAGTTGGCCTAGAAGCCGCATGCTGTCACGCAGGCGTCTATCTAGTTGGCGGGTTGGTTTCCACGTCGGAACGGTCGCGGGGCAGTGAAACATTGGTGGGTGTGGGCCTAGCCGTGGCCCCGCAGATGCCCCCGGCAAGGGTCTTGCCGGGGTCTCACGAGCGTCCCCGGCAAGAGTCTTGCCGGGGGTCTTCGTCTTCTGGTTCTTATCTGGACTCGCAGGCCTCTGGCCTTCACAAAGATCTGCATGCCACCACGCAGGCGCCCTGAGTCTTGGTCTCGACGTTGTCGATGGTGTCAGAGCTCGCAGGCTCAAGGGTGGTGGCCTCGCTGGTGTGGGGCAGGTTGCCTCGACAAGGCTCTTGCCGGGGCTACGTAGGCCGCCCCAGCAAGGGCCTTGCCGGGGGAAGTCCATCTTGCCCCTTTGCTCTTCGCGCCTCTAGCTTGAGTACTTCCTTGGCAGTCTCGTACCCTTGCTTCTTCTACCTCGCCAAGCATGGTTGCAGGTGAGGCTACGAGTTCCCGCGCACAAGTAAAAGGGTACAGAAAGGCCCCTACTTTTGTACACCTACAGGAGCCCCCGGGCCTGGGCCACACATAAGCGTGAAGCGTTGTTGGGCCAAACCCAGAATGGTGTGCGGGTACGCATGACAGAGTTTCATCCGTAGTAACTTCCTCACGAGTTGCGCTTCCCCACGACCCACATTGAGTGCTTGACGTGGGGGTCGTGCGTGGGACGGCCGCAGAACACTTACGTCACCCCGTGGTGAATAGTAAAGAGGCGACCCGCGTCTTCCCCATAAAAAAGAGGAAGCCGCAGGGGCATGGCTCGTTTACAAAGCGGACTTTGGTCGTGGCCTTCATGGCGCCCGCGCCCCACGATCACGGGGTGGAAAACGACCGTCCCACTTGTTTTCTTGATTTCGGCCCGCCTGCCACGTGTCCCCCATGCCTCAGGGAGGGTAGGTGGCGGATACGGAGGGCACGAGCCTTAATGCCGAGGCGGGAA
Source organism: Triticum urartu (assembly GCF_003073215.2). Lineage (NCBI taxonomy): Eukaryota > Viridiplantae > Streptophyta > Magnoliopsida > Poales > Poaceae > Triticum > Triticum urartu. Next base: position 165,961,233 of record NC_053024.1, on the reverse strand, counting down.
GCCGGGCGTTGCTGATTGGAGCAGCGGGTCGGTCCTGATTCCCTACGCCTCTGGCGGCCGGATTGGTCGAGTGGGGCGGTCGCCCTTAGGTTGGGGGGCCGAGCCCCGGCCCTACCCTTCTATAAAAAGGGGAGAGGGACAGCGTCCTTCTGCATTCATCTCCTTCCTTCTTGGCCCCTTTCTTCCACTTTCCATGGTGAGAGGGCGCGCCGGCGCTCCAATGGCGGCGACGAGGGCTTCTGCTCGACAGCGTGTCCCCCCTCCTCTGGGGCTCACGGCGGCAGAGCCCTCTTTGAGAGGAGGAGGGAGAGGGCGAGGCCAAGGCCGTCGTGGTGCTCGGGGGAGAGGAGGACGGGGCGGCGCACCGGCCGCGCTTCCACCAACGGCTCCCCCCAATGGAGGGCCACATCGAAGACCAGCCCCGTGAGTTATTCATCAGGCTGTACAAGCCAGTGTGCGATCGCCTCCACCTCCCCACCCCATTCGCTCGGGAAATGGAGCTCAACCCGCCACAGGCCTTGAGGCTTCACATGAGGGGCTGTGGGAACGGCGGCATGCGGGTCGACGTCGACCTCCCCGCCCCTCACTTCATGTATCTTCGCTGCAGGTGGAAGACCTTTCCCCGTGCCCATAGCCTATCAGAGGGGCACGTTCTCCAGTTCAAATTAATGGAGAACGGCCTACTCTCCGTCAAGGTCTTCGGGAACTTGGGAACCTGCTTAGGTGCTGCGCGGAGAGCTCCACGACAATGAAACTTCCTCCTCGAGTGACAGTGACGAGGAGGACAACGACAGTGATGACGAGGGTTGCAAGCTGGAGGACGCCGATTTTCACTCCGGCTGACCGTCAGCGGCAGCACCGTCATCTGCATCGCCCTCCTCCCTCGGCCATGCGCCTTGCCGAGGGTCATCCCCGTCATGCTCTCCATCGGCGCGCTCCCCGTCGCCCCTTCTTTGCCTTCACTTGCCGCACCTGGGAGGAAAAGGGGCAAGAACGGAGATGGCGAGGCACTTATCTTTATTTTTTAGCTTGCAGGCACTTGCCAAATCTTAATTTCTAAATAATGTAATCTCTCGAACCCATGCCTGTGTCCCATAACATTCGTGCTTGTATCAGCATGTCAATGAAAAAGACCAGCCTTGCCGGGAACCCGTGCATGTATACGTCCATGCAGAGGTGAAATGCCCCCTTAACACAAATAAACGAGTCCTCCCGGCAAGCTGTCCTGCCGGTGCCCTCTGTGCCTACCGGAGAATCACATATATCGGGTTACAGACAAAGGGTCCAGCCCCTCACCGATCTTCTTTTAGCAAGGGCTACTACAACCATTCTGACCGAAGCAGCGTTCGGGCTAGGGATGGGAGCACCGTAGTTTAAAAGAGAGTGGCGAGGTTTTCTATTGCACAAGCCACAGGTTACGAACATGAATGGGCAAGAGGTAAACTTTATCTGTTTGGTTTGCCGGGGATCGCCGTGCCGGGCAGCCTTCTCAACTTCTTGCCGAAGCCGGGTTCTTGGCGAGATCGAGCTTCCTTGCTGCGGCTGGAAAGAAGAGAGGGCAGGAGCATGGAACCTTGGCGGTCCATTAACACTTGTCGGAATCAAAAAGCATTACAATATCCTGGACAAGCATGCATATACGTATACACATAAACATGGAAATCAACGGGAAACTGTACATACTAAGGGATTCCTTTCCCAGGCTGCGCACAGGATCTGTGCCTGGCTTTGTACATAGGGTTACATGCCTTACCAGCAAGGCTAGTACAAAAGGGCGTTGTCGGGGCTCCCGGCAACCGCGCCTTAGGGGTAAAACTTGCGAAGATGTTCGATATTCCAGGAATTGCTTGCCGGAATGCCATCTTCGGTCTCCAGGCAGACTGCGCCGGGGCCTGGTGACTCGTATTACCCGATAAGGGCCTTCCCACTTTGGCATCAACTTTTTTGAACTCTTGGAGGATTGGATTCGCCGAAGAACAAGGTCGCCTTCCTCAAGGCTTTGGACGTGAACCTTGCGGCTATGGTAGCGACGCAAGGCTTTGCCGGTAGTGAGCGGCTCGCACAGTAGCGTGAAGATAATCTTCCTCAAGGAACGTTACATCATCTTGGCGCAACTGCTCTTGCTCAAGCTCATCATAAGCGAGCACTCGAGGTGACCCGTATATGAGTTCCATGGGGAGAACTGCTTCTGCCCCGTATACCAGGGCAAAGGGTGTCTGGCCAGTGGCTTGATTTGGTGTCATTCTGATCGACCAAAGAACCGTTGGCAACTCATCAATCTAGCGCCTTCCGCACTTGTGTAGCCTGTCAAAGGTTCTGGTCTTGAGGCCTTGCGACACTTCTGCATTCGCCCTTTCAGCCTGGCCGTTACTTCTGGGATGAGCAACAGAAGCAAAACAAACCTTGCCACCGAGGTCTTGGATATATTGCATGAAGGTGTGGCTCATGAACTGTGTGACGTTGTCGGTGATGACCCTATTTGGCACACCAAAACGGCAGACTAGTCCCTTGAAGAACTTGACGGCCAATTGTGCTGTCACCTTTCTCACTGGTTCCACTTCCGGCCACTTTGTGAACTTGTCGGCTGCGATGTACAAGTACTCAAAGCCCCCGATCGCACGGGGAAAGGGGCCCAGTATGTCGAGCCCCTAGACCGAAAATGGCCAGGAAAGAGGGATTGTTTGAAGGGCTTGGGATGGCTGATGAAGCTTCTTTGAATGGAACTGGCACGCTTCACACTTGGTTACTAGCGCAGTTGCATCCTGGAGAGCGGTGGGCCAGAAGAAACATTGCTGGAACGCTTTGCCGGCAAGGGCTCTTGACCCTATGTGGGAGCCACACATGCCTCCATGTATCTCTGCCAACAGCTTCAGTCCGTCTTCCTTAGGAATGCACTTCAACTTCATGTCATTTGGTCTCCTTCTGTATAGGGCATCATCCACAAACTGGTACATGTTGGACCATCGGGATACCTTCTCTGCCTCTTCCTGTTCCTCAGGGAGTTCCCGTGTTTGGAGGAAACAGACGATGCACTATTCCCATGCCGGAGCCTAGGGCTCAACAGCAAGGACCAAAGGCTCATCTTCGACCGTAGGGGCAGCTGCCTCTAGGTCAGGGCTTGGGGCCCTGCCGGAGGTTGCTGCTCCCCGACAAGCTTGGGGTACCCGACAACTTCCTTGCCGGCGGCTCCTGGGAGCTCAGCGAGAAAGTACTTGACAGGCCCGCCTTCCTTCGCTTGCTCTGTCCCGCTGAGGGCTCAACGGATGGTTGGGTTAATTGAAGCACAAAGGTATCTGGTTCCGCAGGCAATTTGAGGGCAGCGCGTTTCGACAGGTCATCGACAATGTTGTTCTCTACTTGGGAACATGCTCTACTTGTAGACCGTCAAAAAGCTCCTCAAACTTCCTCACTTCATCCACATAGGCCTCCATCAACGGGCTCTAGTAATCCTTGTTAACTTGCTTGACGACAAGCTGCGAATCACCCCTGACGATGAGTTTTCGAATTCCGAGGTCTGCCGCGATCCTGAGACCAGCAAGCAATCCCTCGTACTCTGCAGTGTTGTTCATCAATTTTTCCCGGAGAAAGTGCATCTGGACTACATACTTGAGGCACTCTCCGGTGGGTGCGACGAGGAGTACGCCTGCACCAACACCTTGCAACGAGAAAGCCCCATCAAAGTAGATAATCCAATCACGGCTCCTCTCCTTGCCGGGAAGGGTGGTCTCTTGAATTTCTTCGTCGGGCATTGAGGTCCATTCTGCTATGAACTCTGCCAAGGCTCGGCACTTGATTGTTGAAGTACTTTCAAACTTGAGGCTAAAGCTTGACAGTTCCAACGCCCACTCCACAATCCTCCAGTTGCATCTGGGTTGTACAGGATCTGTTGCAAAGGGAGGCGGGTGACGACGGTGATCTCATGTGCTTGGAAATAGTGGCGCGGCTTTCTCGAGGCCATAAGGAGGCCGAAAAGTAGCTTCTGTATACCTGAATATCTTGATCTATCCCCCTGCAAGAGGGAACTGACAAAATAAACCGGGTGCTGCATCACCTTCTTCTGTTCGACTTCGCCCACTTGCGCAGACTCCGTCTTGCTGGGACCGGGCCTTGCCGGGGGTTGCTCTAGTCTATCATTTGATGGCTCCCCCGCTGCCACTGCCTCTTCCTCAAGTTCCCTCTATGCCACTAGCGTAGCACTAACCACTTGATTTGTCGCCTCTAGATATAGCAGCAATGGCTCTTGTGGCTTAGGCACGACTAGTATTGGTGTGGAGGAGAGGTACCTCTTCCGATCTTGCAGCGCTACCTCTGCCTCCCACTACAAAAAAATACACTTCCGTGATGATACGTGTTTGTCACAGTAGGTCGCTTTTTTTGTCATGCATGTACATCCATGAAAAATTTATGACAGAATCAAGATAGTCATACATGTGCTGTCGTAGAAGTGTTCCATGACATTACCAAAATTATCATCACGGAAGTGTCCACTTCCATGACAATAAATCGCGCGTCACAGAAGTGCTTTCATCAAGGGTGACCGACACGTGGCATCCACAGTAACGGAACGCCGTTAAGCTATCGGGTCGGGTTTTGGATCTGATAACCCGTTAACAGCCCCGACCAATGGGGATTTTCCACGTGTAAAATCATCATTGGCTAGAGGAAACACGTGTCAGCTCATCGTTGGGACAGATGTCATCCACTCACTGGACAGAAGGCGCCTATGATACGTCGACACATGGCACGGCCCAATAGTGGCCCATTCCTATGAAAAGGCCGGCCCATTTGACTTGGTCAAAAGCTGGCGGGCCGGCCCATGGAAATCCTGTTAACGGCCTGTTCGCATATAGCCCATTTACAGCCCGCTAACCCAAGGCTCGGTACGCCCTATCCGAATTAGGCCCAGTAGCGTCATTTGGGCCATCCAATATGATTCCAGCCCATTTTCACTTCTGGCCCATGTATAGCCCATGACGTCTTTCGGCCCATATGAGGCCCTTTGCAACTCTTGGCCCATTAGCGGCCCATGCTGAAACTGGCCCGTAATGAACAGTGTATTACTTTACACCCATTAATGGCCCGTGGTGAAACTGGCCCGTAATGAACAGTGTATCACTTTATACCCATTAACGGCCCGTTATTCCGTTGGGCCGTTTCCAGCCCAAGTTAACTTTCGGCCTTCTGAGGGCCCATTTATTCTTGGGCTCATTTGCAGCATTCGGTTACTTACGGCCCATTACTGTCATTTTCTGTTTGTGGGCCTAATTCAGTCCGTCGTTACAGTCAGCCCGTTTGCGGACCATTAGTCTGTTGGGCCATTTTCATAGCATCACCAAATACGGCCTATTAACGGCCCGTTATTGTCAGTCCGTAAAACATACGATTTCCATTAAAGGCCCGTCTACGGCCCATTAAAGGCCCGTACAAGACCCATAAATGAGCCGGTGGCGCATGGATCCTACGAGACGTACAAGGCCCATGGATCCTACGAGACATAGAAGGCCCATGGATCCTACGAGACGTAGAAGGCCCATGGATCCGACGGCCCGTGAAGGGCCATGGTCGAGCGAATTGGCCCCCATTTGAACGATATAGCATATTCAAAGAATTATCCGACTCAATACTATCACCTCTAAAAAGCCTACACTATCACAACAAAGAGATCAAGGCATAGAAAGATAGAATAATCCTACACTATACAATAAAGAAATTACAGCCGATTATACCCACTGGGCATTATGGTTCGGCACAGGTGATAATAAAGCATACACAAACAGCAAATTACATACACTGGGCAAATACAGCTCATACATCATGGACGCGCATCAACTTAACTCCATTTGAACTATAATCTCTTCAGAAAATAGGATTGGCCGGATTCAGATAGCACAAATTTCAGTCTGCAAAATCTCCAATTCCTTCATGGTTACCTCAGTGTCTTGTTTCATTTTTTTGACTCCTGCATCTAATACCTGCATGTCCAGTCTCAACTTGTTGATTATACGTTGACAATCATGTACACATTGTCTTGCCACCTCTAGTTGATGCTCGAGAACATCGGCACATTCCAATTCCAATCCATAATCATTCAGTAATGGCCATGCCGCACTGCTCGCAGATCTTTGTGTTGTTGTCACTTCATCCTGAAATGTTTCTGTAAGTACACATGACTAGGGCAAAAATATAGTTACAATAGTGAAGCGAACAAGACGCTGTTTTGTACTACATGGCAAAACAGGACTAACAATAATGTTACATGTCACTTCTAAAAAAATGTTACACGTCATGAAGCATAAGCAGGTGATATTTTAAAAATTATAAAAAGATAGTCCGTGCAGCCTGCATACAGAAATCCCTCTTAGCTCACCAGAGGAGCATGATGTTGGGGCCCAATCGAAAACACAGACAAGTTACAAATTTAGACAACACGTTGCGTATAAGTAAGCAAGCAGTTGGCCATTCTGTGCCTCAATTAAAGTCTTAGGGAGCATAATGAATAGCAGAGGGTTTCATACAAACATACTACAGCAGGCAAAACTATGCAATCATTAGCGTAGTATAAACTAGATTGTGAGCCTCATGCAATAATAGTTGGTTAATAGACTTCAAAGCTTTAGGCACACTTCGGCAGAGTAATTAAATGGTAAGGCCTTTAATTATGTCAACTAATAGTGATACCAGTACCGAACATCAGGCATGATTATTTGGGCATCTCATTAACTGTGGGCAAATAAAGCAATTGAAAAGAGAAAATTAACTATGCCTGAAACAAACAAGGAATTGAACTGTTGAGTTGCATATAGTGACTTACCTTAGCAGGTTGAAGAGGCTCAGCACAGCTCCTACTTCTCTTGCAAGGCTCCTTCCTAACATCTTGTACTTGGAAATCCTCAATCTTATCTTCATTGCACCCCCTTTGCAAGGTGACACAAACTAGTTACTCGTCTCCTTGGAAGATAAATATGCATACTTTCCAGTCTGTGAACACAAAAGAATGAGATTATAACAAAACAACACCACATAATGAAACATGCCGCATCTCTTGCACTTGCACACAATGAAATGAGCATTTACTATGTCTGCACTATGTAAAAACTAGGCATACCTTCGAACTGGATCTCCAGGTACTCTTGGAGAGCCTACTGTAGTGTACAACCAAACCTTTATGTCACCTATGAGTTAGACAAGGCCCCACTACAGAAGCCCTTAGTGTTTAAATCGTTGACAAGCTCTGTTAAAGTGTTATGTCAAGAACAGCAAGTAATCAAAGCAAACAGTCCTAGTATGGCTGGCTGATGCAAACAAGCAATTGAACAGATGTGTGAGCAAATCTTACATATCAAGAAAAGAAGCAAAGAAGGTGGCTTAAAGACCATCACTTGACTGACCAGATTTAAGGGGCATTTAAACATCATGTGCAACATATGAACTAACATAAACATTGCATATTCCAGATTCTACAATGGAATGCACATGTATTAGGTTATGCCATGTATGATGATGCCTAAATGTACAGATAGCAAGCAGGAGTGATTCATCATTGCACGCACAATTGAATTGCAGGTTAAGGGCCAGTTCGATTCCGCCTTTTCAGGGCATATTGTCAAAATAAGCCATAAAAGATGTAAAGAAGTCATTTTTGAGTTATGGGCTTGGGCTTAACTAATTTCTCTTTGGAGGAGGGTGTTTCGGGTAGAACCTCACTAAAAATTGAAGGGAAGGGGAATAGTGAAATGACTCTGTTGTCTGCCTATATTACACTCAAAATGCAACTACTGACGCCCATGTCACACCTGACCCTCAAGTAAAAAAAACACGCAAGCATTCATTGCCCTGCCCGCTTGCATCTCCTCTCCCCTTTCCACTATACGATGAATTGCTATGAGCTGCTTCTGCTGCTGCTATATGATGCATTGCTATGAGCTGCTCCTGCTGCTGCTATATGATGAATTGCTATGAGTTGTTGCTGCTGTATGATGAGTTGCTATGAGCTGCTGCTGCTATACGATGAATTGCTATGAGCTGCTGTTGCTATATGATGAGTTCCTACAAGCTACTCCTGCTGCTGCTATATGATGAGTTGCTACAAGCTGCTCCTGCTGCTGCTATATGATGAATTTCTATGAGCTGCTCCTGCTGCTACTATATGATGAATTGCTATGAGCTGCTTCCGCTGCTGCTATATGATGAATTGCTATGAGCTGCTGCTGGTATATGATGAATTGCAGATTGCTATTGTTGTATGATGAGTTGCTATGAGCTGTTGCTGCTGCTATATGATGCTTTCAGGTGGTGCTGCTATACGATAATAACCAGACACTTGGACCATCGAATTTCAATAAATAATTGTTCTTCATTTAAATGTGGGTCATGCGTTCTTCATTTAAATTAGGCAATGGGATCTCTATGGAAAACATTGACCAAAGTAGATTGTGCCAAGTAGATGGTATCTTTGTATTTGCATTTTGAGCAAATAGTGATGGTCTATTGTCCTATCATATTAATTACTGCACTGGGTTCAATTTGTGATGTTTGCAAGTCAAATTAATTTCCATATGGGCAGCAAAATGAAAAAATATAATGCAATCTAGACTTTCCACTGATCATACCAAAGATAAGCTAAAAACACAATGAAAAGAACTGGTTGGCTTATTACATGGAGCTTATATTCACAGGTGCTTATTTTCTTAGGATAACTCGTAATAACTGTCCCTAAGAAACTTGGCTAATAGAACTGGCATACAAATAACATGTCACAATGATTGCAATGGTGGAGTGACGTACCATGGCACACTTTATAGGCTCACCGCTGCCTCTCCTTTTTTTGCGATGTTCCATGAAATTTCCACATACATCTTGTACTTTTTCATTGTGTAACCCTATCTGCAAGTTGACACGGCTAATTTTAGACATCTCTACATGATACTACATTGCATATCCCTTGCGCATATTTAAACCACCAATTAACGATTGTGTGCGTACCATAAACTAGCCATGACTCTGTTTGCTGGACTAGCAGGCACTCTAAGGGAGCCTAATGTAGTGCACTGGAATTCCTACATGCCACCTACGATTTTGTGTAATGTACTGCCCCTGTTCCTAAATATATGTATTTGTAGAAATTCCAGTATGGACCACATACAGATGTATATAGATGCATTTTCGAGTGTAAATTCACTCATTTTGCTCTGTATGTAGCCTATAGTGGAATCTCTAGAAAGACTTATATTTAGGAACGGAGGTATGAGGTAGTATCATGTATGACATCTACATATCTAATTTGCAGCCAATAGTAGAAATCATTGTCTACACAAAGGGATTACTGGTCAAAAATCCTAGCAAAGCACGCTGGCAGGCACAGAACAGTACAAGAGAGAGAGACGCGCTTACAAGATCATAGCAATGCCTCAGTCCAGGATCTTGGTTGGCCAAGCTATTAGATCCAGAAGAAACATCGTCCTTGTAGTTTTTGCCAGCTGCATAACAGGTAACAGCGACCGTTTAGTATATTTGAAGTACATCGGGCAGGTGATGTTGGACGGGTTTAAAGGTGACAAGTACCTAGGCCGTGGCGGGTGCTTGGCATCTCTCCAGACTGTGGGAATCAGGTTAGAAACATTGAGGGTGATGACGCTGCGCTGGCTGTCGGGCTCCGGTAAGGAGATCTAGAACCGTCGAGTAGGGTGTTTGTGGAGCGGCTCCGGTAGGGTGGACTACGGTGTGGGCGAAGCGGATCTATGGCCGTGGACGAGGGTGTAGGTGAAGCTGCTCCGGTGGTTGGGTTAAGGATGGTGTCGACGATGCGGATCTGCGGTCGTGGACGGGGCATCAGAAGCTACTCCGGTGGTTGGGTTAAGGGTGGTGTCGACGATGCGGATCTGCGGCCATGGATGGGGCGTTAGAAACTGCTCCGGTAGGTTGGATGAGGGTGCGAGGAAGCGGATCTGAGGCCAAGGACTTGTGAGTTGGCAAAGCGGCCCCGGTAGGGTTAAGAATGGTATAGGCGAAGCTACACAGGTAGGGTTGAGGAAGGTGTCGGCGAAGCGGCTCCGGTAGGGTTGAGGAAGGCGTCGGCGAAGAGGATCAGAGGCCGTCGACGGGGGCGTCGGTGGGGCGGCTCCGGGGGGTGTGGACGAAGCGTCTCCGGTGGGGAGTACGAATGAGCCACTGCAGATGCGCGGCGGTTGACGAGAGTACCGGCGAAGCAGATCTGGCATCGTGGACAAGGCCAGCACTGAATGGGCTGTGGTACAGTGGTGGATGAGCAGTCTACTTGTTTCTAGGGGAGGTGGGAGGGGTAGATGCGGCCGCAGAAGCAGATCTGGCGAGGTGGACGCCGCTGGCAGTGAATGGGCTATGGTACGCCGGTGGATGAGCAGTCTAGGGTTTCGAGATGGGAGGGGAGAAAGGGCGATGAAGTACGGACGGCGTGATGTAAGATGCTCTGGTGCTGTGGAGTTAATCGTTTTTGCGGGAGGGGGAGAGGAAATGGGGGTGTCGTGTAGTGGGGGGACCGGAAGTTACCAAAGCAGCCCCGGCCTATCATGTAGATGAGGGCGGTATTGTAACTGTTGGTCTCCGTTCACCAAGGACAAAAGGGGGATTTCGCATGCTAAAGACTAAGGTGGCAGAAATTTTAGAAGGAGGCGGGAGATTTTACCGCCCGCGGGATCGTTCGTATCCAGTTTCAACTAATTTTGGACCGTGCTAGCGGGAAGTTCATGCTAGACTGTGTACACGCGTCAGCAGTTAATAACTGGTGTGAAGTCCACCCCAGAAAAAAGACAATAACTTGGGATGATGCGCCGATAACTTGGACGTTCACACGGGCGCGACCAATCGTACGGGTGTAGTGGCGCGTTCACAAAAAAAGGAATCAAATGCTCAGCCTATGTATTTCTCGTGTAAATAGATAATTTAGTGCCATTGGTTATTTACTTTAAACATAATGCATTGACGTGTTAGTGTAGAGGCGCACAAAAAGAAATGGATATTGTAGTCAGCTACTTAAAAGTGTTACCTCATATGATTACATAGCCTCCATTTCATAAATTGCGTACCCGTTGAATTCATATATGAATATTACATATATTACTTCAAAATAGAAACTTAAATCATCCAAGACTAATGAATTTGAATGCAAGAGTAACAATGGTGCATGTTCATGATAGCTACATTGGTTGTTTGAAGAAACATCACTGTAACTTTGGCATGCACAACTAAAAAGGCTTATTTAAATAGAAAAAATGTGATATGTGAGTGTCCAATCTTTATATCATTGAATCGATATTGTACCTTTGGCCACGATACGAAGTAGATATTGACTTATGTTCAAGCGATGCACGTCCACGATCGCTAGATAGTGATACGTGAATGAATTGTGCAATCTCTCTCACACGCATACATATCTCATTTCCCTATGGGCATCGGAATCACACACACGCACTTCGTGTATTTCTCTCCCTCCGTCAGGGTTAAATTCGTCTTTCTACCCCGTCCTACAAGTCTCTCACACAGAAACACACACGCTCTCTATGTCTAACACGCCCACCCCTTTAATTCCGCCCACCCACAGCCACTAATGTCTCTCACACATATGCTATCTACCTATCCCTTAATATAGCTAGATATGTGTCACACAAACTTCTTCTCCCTGCTAGCAAGATGCCCATGCGTTGCATGGAACATCAAGATGCATTTGTATGAGAAGTTTATCTTGTGGGAGAAAAGGATGAACGAGGGAATGCCTTATTTGCAAATGCGGAGAGGGGTGTGGGTATCTTTTTGCAAAATTGCCATAGTTTCCTTCATGTCTGTCGGATATAAATTGGATGGCCTATATTGCAGGATGGTAGGAACACCATCATCATCAACTCTGTTTTTTATAAGAGTAGAGATATGTGAGTGTCACTGCCCCCCCCCACACACCCACACTTCCCAACACCGAAGGAGTAGGGTGACACCTCGATCTTGATACTAATCTATCGACTGGCTTCTCTCTCAAACACACACACACACACACACACACATTACCCGGCACCGAAGGAGTAGGGTGGCACATCGATCTTGATAATAATCTATCTACTCCTCTTTCAAACACACACACACACTCGCTAGTTGTGCCTCTGTGCCTACCGCGCACACTCTTGATACGTCTTTCTCTCCCTCCCCCCCCCCAACAATGACAGCAGAAGGGTGACAACTCGATCTGATCATAATCTGTCAATTGGTTTCTCTCTCAAACATTGTGTCTCAGTGCCTCGCTCGGTAGCCCCCTCGATATGTAGACTTCTCGCGCGCGCACAGTTGTAGTGACGATGACGCTGAACCCAGTGTGCCTTGTTTTTACCGGCCTCATGTGATAGTTTTCACCCTGTTTTCTGTTAATTAACAAGGCAGCCTTTTCTTTGTTACTACTAGTGAATCTGAAATCATTCGGGGCAGACATAAAATATATCACTTCAACCCAATTATCGCAACAACTATTTTAAAAGAAATAAGCTAGTTGCCCGTGTGTTGCACGGAACATCAAGATGCATTTGTATGAGTAGTTTATCTTGTGAGAGAAAAGGTTGAATGAGGGAAGGCCTTATTTGCGAACGCGGAGAGACCTGTGGGTATATTTTTGCAAAATTGCCATAGTTTATTTCCTATCCGTTAGATATAAATCCGACGGCCTATATTGCAGGATGGCACACACACCATCATCACCAACTCTGTTTTCTACTCCCTCCGTCCGAAAATACTTGTCATAAAAATGGATAAAAAGAGATGTATCTAAAACTAAAATACATCTAGATACATTTCCTTTTATCCATTTTGATGAAAAGTATTTCCGGACGGAGGGAGTATTTGTCTTTTTAGAGATTTCAACAAGTGACTATGACCGGACCTTACCAACATACTCAAAAAAGTAGTCCATAATTTTGATGTTACCCTCTTTTCTTGGCAGTGCAGTGCCATCTGGATACCTCATAAATAAATAAAGTACTACATGATACTAATATATGATACATGGCGCAGGAGTACTAAGTATTATTAATACAGTTTTGCTAGAACTCATCTAGATGAGATATAATTTGGTCTCATTCATCTTTTATAGCCATTGGATGTGATGCTATATAAGATGTGTGTGTGCTGACGTGGGTTGTATTTGTTTTGTGCAATGAACTGACCACTGCATGTCATGTTTGATAGTCTCAAGTCATTAAAAGCATACAAGCCCCACATATCTTCTTGGTTGATTCCTCTATTTATGTCAAAAAATAAGAAACAATGTGAGAGTTAATGCACCACGCCTATGTGTTTACTATTTGGTTTTCGTAAGATGACTTAATACTCCCTCCTTTCCGGTTTATAGGGCTTATCTCAAAATTTTAGTTTTTCCATTTTATAAGGCTCAATTTGGTTGTTCCCCATCACATGTTCAGACTTCAAGGTGCATTAAGTCATTGCATGCAAGTATTAAGAGAAAACTGACCAATGCATGCACTTTATGCATGCATGCATTGCAATTAATGCATTCGTAAACATAATTTTTTGAGGAAAACAAGAGCATTAATTGGGTGCTTTTGCAAACTACAAAAAATATTCCACCACTCATCATCTACCTTGGTTGATGAGATTTTTGAATTGAGCCTTATAAACTGGAAAGGAGGGAGTACTCACCTAGACGAAGGGAGTATTCGATTTGACAGCGGGCGGCGCATTTCCCGATACGGCTTTAATGCAGATGAGGGAGGGAGTAGCAGTTCCCAATATGTTGAACGGCCAATGCATCCTTCTTCAATTAATGCATGAGGGAAGTAATGGGAGGAGGTCCGGGAAAAGAGGCTGCACGATGTGAATGCAACGCAGTTTGCCCTCATTGCCCTAATATAAAGGTGCCCCTCCATTTCTGGATGGGTAGTTCTTTCTTTTGTTATGCATATTCCTTGTCATTTGGTCATCCTCGTCTATGTCACTCTTACTATGTAATAGTTGCTTCTGTTTAGAATGTCATTCTCGCCTGGATCATGAGAATCTGAGTGCTGCAAATGGGTGCGTTTTGGTGGTGTAGCAAGACTTCTTATGAACTATCATGTCTTGTTGTTTATGTCAGTAGTAGTCACTAGTCAGTATTTGAATGTTGTATATATTGTTGTTTCGAACTGTTTATTGTCTCGAACTACTGGTGGGCTAAATGAGGGCATCACCATTCTCCAGTGTTCAGAGTATATCTCCTTTTCTCAAGTTATATAATTTGAGCTCAGTGTCTTTTCGATGATGTACACTTGTTTGGGCCAGTGAGGTGTCGTTGAATATGGGCCGAGTAGTAACGCAATGCCAAACAGGTCAATTATGACTCTCAGACCGGGCTCTCAAAAGATCCTGAAAAAAAGGCCGGGCTCTCCAAAAAAGAATGAATAAGGACTCTTAGGCCGACATGTGGGCGCCACCGGTGTTTTCGTGCGCTTGCGTGCCGAGAGCATATTGGCGCATGCTCGAAATTCGTCCTACCTTTTCATCCACAGTCTCCCGACCCTCCCCCACCTCTGGAATCTCGATTCCTACTCCAGTTCCCCCAAATCCCCCTCTTGTACTCCCTGTACTCAAGCGCACTATCATGTCGTCGGTCAACGCGGATCTCCGAGCCGGAGATCCTGAGGTCCGTCCTGCCTTCGGTCGCTGCGTGCTGTCACTCAACAGTGGCATGGCGGCGCTTGACGACCAGTTTTCCGGCAAAGTGCTGATGGTAACCATCAACGGCGACCGGCCTCCGTTCTCGCCGGATAACCTTGTCAAAGCTCTTGGCATTGCACGCGGCATCCAAATAAGTGACTTGTTCGTCGAAGTCTGTCCGCCACCGGCTGATTTCTTCGTTAGGTTCCGGACAACTTTCGACTGCAGTCGTGTGTTTGAATCTTCCCGGCGTTTGTTCTGCGATGGCGAGCTGGTGAGCTTTTATCGGTGGCACCCAGGATGGGGCTCGGTGCCCTCTGAGCTTGAGTTTTTAACAAAGCTTACCTTCCACGGCATGCCTCGATGTGCTTGGAATAGCGAGTCCATGAACGAGCTTATCAACGACCTTGGAGGTGAGCTCGTAAGTATGTTTGTTCCTCCAGACAGCTGGGCTCTGACGGTTATGGCATGGATGAAGAAGTCGTCCACCATACCGAAGGTGATTGGTGTTGAGATACCGGTGCAAGAACCGGGGTTGTACTATTCGTCGCCACCAAGGCCGCCGCGGACCACGTTAGGGATGTACCCGTATCGAGTGTTCATGCATGTCGAAGAAATGGTCAATCCATCAATCAAAGTCCTGCCACCACCGCTGGTGCCAGGGTCCATCGACGACGTCCATTACAGGAGTCAACGTCAGACTTTCCCCGTGTTGCTCGGAACGATGGATGGCACAGGGCCTACTCCATCGCGCGGCGGAGGCCACTGCTTCTTTGGGAGAAGAGGCAGGGCTGGCTGCCTGGATGTGCTCTAATTTGAGGTAACAACTGAATCTTGTCAGATACTAGTTAAATCCAAGCTATGGGTGTGAAGCACTGATATGCCAGTACATTTGATTGTGTCCTGTTCTAATTTTGTACCTGAACTTTTTTTAGAAAGGGTTGTACGTCAACTTAATGTGCTAGGAGAACTTATTGTGTTGTCTGTCTATTTTCTTTGCACAACATTCAAGATATTTCTCCGTCATTGATAAAGACGATGAACCGTTATGTACGACTTCGTTGGTTTGAACATAGCCCTTCCCGTAGCGATCCACTGCTTCCATCCTGATTGTGCCGCCTGCGTGAAATTTTTGTATGCAAGTTCAGTGTGTTATGATATTCTATATGATTGTCTCAACTATATAAGTTTTTACTGAGCATCAGCAACGCATATGGCTAAAAGATGTATTTACGAGCATCGACCGATGGGTCTCTCTCTCTCTCTATCTCTCTCTCTCTCTCACACACACACACACGCGCGCACGCGCGTGCACACGCACAAGTGGGATCCGTTGAATTATTTATTTGCTTGTGACAGCTTTTAATTAGGTTCCACTGTAATCTAACTTTTTTCTTAAGTTATTAATTGAGCTCAGTGACTTCAAAAAGTTGTACAAAAGCCTTGTTTGGGCCTTTTCGGCGTCGCTGAATGTGGGCTGAGTAACCATGTTAGGTTGTACTGTACTACACAGGCTTTTTCGCTATTTTTTCTTAAATAATATATTTTTTTATTAATTTTCATAAATATTATGCTAGGTAAAAAAATTTCAAAAATAATACACTGTCCGCCCGCTGCAGGCCGACTGGGCCTAGTCGGCCCACAGCAGGCCGACTGGATTCCAGTCGGCCTACAGCTGGCCGACTGGCCCCTGTCGGGCCACTGTGGGCCGACTGGAGCTAATTGGCTCACTGTGGGCTAATTGTTTTTGCAAACGTGTTAATCATGTATTTAAAAAATATGTGTATTGTGACCTCCTCCGCTCGCTGTGGGCCCACTGTTGACAAAAAAATATGTTTTAAAAAGTGTTAATCATGTATTTAAAATTTGTTAAATGTGTGTATAAAAAATGTTCCTTATCTATACATTTTTTTAATGTGTGCATAAAAAATAACTTTTTTTCAACATCAGCAATGCAACTGGGCCGACAGTTGTACACAATATCCGGGTCAACTTGTTATTCTCCGCCCCGCTGGGCTGCAAACTTTCCTAGGAGGTATGCATTAGGCTTACCAAGAAAATGGAATTTAAGAAATAATAAATGAGATGTAATTATAATAACTGGACAGTTACTATGCACCAAACACGTAATTAGTTTGAAAAATATATTATTTTTGGAATTTGAAATTTTTTAATTTCATTACTTGTTGCACGCGCAATATTTCGTTGGATTTTAACGTAATACAACTTTATTTTGAAATTATATTTAAGCTGACTAGAAATTTCGGATACAAATATTTCGGATCCCATCAAAATGTGGGAATTATTTTTGAATTCTGTTTTGAGCAGTTGTTTGAAATTATTAATCATCGTCCTAGCTAGAAGTTGGGCTGTACTTTTAACAAACTGTAAATGGGATGTAGTAAATTCCATTAGAATTAAAAAATGGGATGTACATTCTTACAAATCGCAAATGGGCTATATGTTCTTTGCCAAATCCGAGCTGTGTGCCTACTAAGTTAACGCGTACCAATAGCTTTGTCAACTTAGTCAATATAAACGATTCTAGCTGCAGTGATCGTACGATGTCCATCCAACGGCCGTAGTGCTTCTTCAACCACTGGTCTTCTTGCTCCAGCCGCCCAAAGCAGCACCGGTCGTGTCGCGTGCTCCTGCCTCCTGTGGCCGGCTGTGATGCCGCGGAGGCCTCACTTCCACGTACTACTCCCACCGCTGGCCAGGCCATCCCTCTACTCACCCACACCCCCTGTTATTCTGCGGCGACGGCAGCCTCACACCACAGCCGAACCAGTGAACCCTCGTAATCCTCTCCGCGCGGGCTTCCACTGCTGCGTCTTCCCTGGCTCCGCGTCATCCCCTTCCTAGGCCTCGCCGTCGTCCAGACCACCGCCCTGGTGCTCTCGGCGCGGCATGGTCAACGTGGTCAACGACCGACTTCCATCGAAAGAGTACTGTACATGGAGAGGTTGACAGCTGGGTCCACGGCAGCCGCAAGGAAATGCCTCCTTATAATGCGCAAAATAATTATTCCTCCACCTGACAGCGGGGACCCACTGGACGGGCCACCGTATTTCGCGAAAAAATGATTCGCCCCCTGACTGCTGGGACCCACGAGCTACATCTTCGCACGCAAGGAAGTGCGTCCGAAAAAAAATGATTCGCCCCCCTGACTGTTGGGACCCACCAGGCCCCCGACTGCTGGGACCCACCAGCTACATCTTCGCACGCAAGGAAGTGCGTTTGGGCAAAAAAACAAAACGATTCGCCCCCTGACTGCTGGGACCCACCAGCTACATCTTCGCAGGCAAGGAAGTGCCTGACAGTCGGGACCCACCTGGTCGAAGTGTACGTAGCGTTGTCATTCTGGTCGCGAACATGTACGTACATACTGGTCGATGTAGAGGCGCGCACGTGTCATAGTAGAGGCGCGCACGTAGCATGTACACGTACGTACAGCAGCCAGGGTGCAAGAAAGAAAATACGGTCACATATGTGTACATACGGGCGGGGTCTCGAACGCCTACTTGCGCATACGTACGGCCAGGGATCGTGTACATGGCTGGGTCGGAATGGAGAAACAGCGTCGTCGTCGTGTTCATGGGGAGGCAACGGAATGCGTCGTGTTCATGGGGAGGCAATGGTATGCGTCGTGTTCATGGGGAGGCAATGGAATGTGTGGGAGCCAACCGGCTGGGTCGGAACGGAATGCGTAGTCGTGTTCCTCGGGAGGGCTTGGACATAACAGGCGATGGAAACGAGGCCTGGTGTACCGCAAAATGGAGGAAACAGCCTTGTGTTCGACCGTCCATGTTCGAAACGGGATCCTGTTCATCGGGAGGGGTCTGGCGTACCGCAAAACGGAGGAAACGGGCCTCCTACGGTCGAAACGGGGGTCCTGTTGACCGGGAGGCGTGTGGCGTACCGCAAAACGGACGAAACGGATTTGTGTTGGAGCGCTACGGTCGAAATGAGGGTCTTGTTCATCGGGAGGGGTGTGGCGTACCGCAAAACGGGACTCCACGGGATACTGTTCATCTCCACCGTCGACCTCCTCCAGCCTCCACGAGCTCCTGTTCATCCAGCCTCCACCGTGTGCTACTCCACCGGCTACTGTTCAACCACCCCTCCACCGTTTACTGTTCATCTAGCCCTCCACACCACAAGGTCCTGTTCAACCACCCCTCCACCGTCTACTGTTCATCCAGCCCTCCACACCACGGGGTCCTGTTCATCCACCCCTCCACGGGCACCCCTCCACCGTCTACTGTTTATCCAGCCCTCCACCACACCATGGGGTCCTGTTCATCCAGAGGCAACGCGACTGCTCACTGTTCATCCAACCCCCCCCCCCCCCCCCCCCCGCAACGCTCACTGTTCATCCCATCGATCGGCTTCAGTTAGCAGCAGTAGCGAAGGAATCGCTCGATTGGGTTCAGTTAACAGCCATCGATCGCTCGGGTTCAGTAATGCGTAGCCTGCAGTGCAATCGTTCGGGTTCAGTTAGAGCCCAACGCCTCGCTCGGGTTCAGTTAGAGCCAATGCCTCGCACACACGCGCGTACGTGTACGAGAGAAACGCGCATCGCTCGGCCCCCGACCTCCCACCGTAACCGAGAACTCCCAGAAATTTTCCTCCCCCTCACTTCTACCACGGTTTTTTCCGTCATGGACGGCCCAAAGAATGTCATGCAGCTGCGTCTCCGGCCCACCCAGGACGAAAAGCCCATTTTTTGTCATGATTTTTTTTCATAGAAGTAGGAACCCACCACATCTATGATGATACCGGGTTTTGTCACAGTTATCGTCATAGAAGTGTCATATGTATGACAGAAAAATTTTCGTTCGGCCCAAAATGTCATGGATGTGTCTTTTTTTGTAGTGTTCGAAGTCCATTTCATTGGACCTACCTTTTTCAAAACTTTGAAAAAGGGGAGGGCGCGCTCAGCAGATTTGGAGATGAACCTACTTAGAGCAGCAACGCAGCCGGCAACTCTACGGACGTCTTTGACCCGTCTTGGCACCTCAATTTTCTCAATCGCTTTGATCTTGTCAGGATTTGCTTTGATTCCGTGTTGAGACACAAAGAACCCAAGAAGTTTTCCGGATGGGACGCAGAACACGCACTTCTCTGGGTTGAGCTTGAGGTTGATTTTGCGCAGGTTTGCAAATGTTTCTTCCAGATCCTGCACGAGCGTGGCCTTGTCCTTGGTTTTGACCACTATATCATCCATATAAGCTTCCATATTTCAATGCAGCTGGGGCTCAAAACCAATTTGGACTGCTCGGGCAAATGTCGAACCGGCGCTTTTCAACCCGAAAGGCATCCGCACAAAATAGTACGTGCCACATTGGGTGATGAACGCAGTTTTTTCTTCGTCTTCCTTCATCATGAAGATCTGGTGGTATCCTGAGTAGGCATCAAGGAACGACAGCAGGTCGCACCCGGCAGTGGAGTCCACTATCTGGTCAATGTGTGGCAGAAGGAAAGGATCCTTTGGAGATGCTTTATTGATATCTGTATAGTCAATACACAGCCTCCATTTCCCATTTGCCTTACGCACCACCACTGGATTGGCCAACCACGTGGGGTGGAGAACTCCTCTGACCAAGCTTGCTGCCTCCAACTTCCTGATCTCCTCGATGATGAACCATTGTCGCTCCAAAGCTTGCTTCCTGACCTTCTGCTTGACGGGCCACACATGGGGACAGACAGCAAGGTGGTGCTCAATCACCTCCCTGGGAACGCCGGGGATGTCGGATGCTTGTCGTGCAAACACGTCAATATTCACTCGCAGGAAGGTGATGAACACACTTTCCTATTTGCTTTCAAGGGTGGAGCTTATGGTAAAAGCTCCACCCGTGCCATCCTCTCTGACGGGAACCTTCTTGGTTTCTGGTGGGGCCGCCTTGGACCTCTTACTCCCGCTAGCTGAACTTCCTGGCATGTCCTCAACGGGAACACGGCGCTCCGAAGAGGCGTGTTTGCCGGAGGGGGCGCAGGAGTCCTTGCTGGGGTCAGCAGTCTTGCCGAAAGGGGCCTTGCCGGCAGGAGTAGAGATCTTGCCGGTTTTCTTCCCTCCCAGGGTCTCAGTGGCGGGAACAGGTGCCTTGGCGGCAGCCGCTGCAACTGCCTCCCGGTAAAGCTGGCCGGCGCAGATGAGCGCATCTTTCCTATCGGAGGGGACGATTATGATGCTCATTGGCTTGGGCATTTTCGACGTGTTGTAGGCGTAATGTGATGCCGCCATAAACTTGGCCAGCGCTGGGCGGCCGAGGATCCCATTATAGGGCAAGGGGATCTTGGCAACATAAAAAACAACCTTCTCCGTCCTACGGTTCAACTCGCCCCCAAATGTAACGGGCAATGTGATCTTACCCTTCGACTGACTCCTCCCTGGGTTGACCCCTTGGAACGCTTCCGTCTCCTAGAGATCTCCATCGAGGATTTGCAGCCTCTCGATCATGGCGGGCGAGATCAAGTTCGGACCGGCCCCACTGTCAACTAGCACTTTCGTCACCTTGAGGTTGCATATTGTTGGTGAAACCAACAACAGCAAATACCCAACCGCATTTGTGCGATCAGGGTGATCCTCGATGTCAAAAATGATAGGCGTGTTGGACCACTTTAGCAACCTCTAGGCATCGAATGATGGCTCCTCTGCAGTGACTTCATGCGCCCACTGCTTCAGTTGGCGGTGAGAGGTGTGCAATGAGGCGCCACCGTCGACGCACATGGCCTTCGTAGCTTTTTGGAACTCATGCTCGCCGGACTCGTCGTCCTCATCATGATCATCGTCTCCCTCCTTCTTGTCGTGGCCCCGAGCGGGCCTCTCTTGTTGATTGTCTTTGTCACGGTGACCTCCTCGACCGCCATGCTTCTTGCCGGATGCCTCAGCACCATCTTGGCCCTTCTCCTTATCGCGCCTCTCATACTCAGCTTTCTGCTTCTCTGCAAGCAGCTCAACCTACCGACAATTCTGGAGATCATGGCCCTTGGTGCAGTGGATCTTGCAGTACTGCTTGTCGGAGCCTCCCGGCTTGTCGGCAGCCGCCAAGGCTCGGCAGGCGGCGCACCCAGCAAGTTCTTTGCCGGAGTCATCAACCTTGGCCTTCTTGGCGGCGCCGGGGTCGCTGGATCCCTCGACGGCAAGCACGGTCTTGCCCTTACACTTCCTGTTGTAGCGTCGGCCCTTCTTTGCCGGGGAGACAGTGTCTTCCTCTGTGGAATCAGTTTCCATGCCGGCATATTTGCCGGGGTACTTCCTCCCTTCTTCAGCCCGAGTGCATCTATCGGCCTGAACATAAAGTTTAATGCTATGGTTAGAATTTATTCTTAATACTTTTGTCGTAGTTGCGGACGCTTGCGGGAGGGTTAATCATAAGTAGGAGGTTTGTTCAAGTAAGAACATCACCTAAGCACCGGTCCACCCATATATCAAATTATCAAAGTACCAAACACGAATTAAGCTAACATGATGAAAGTGGCTAGATGAAATTACCGTGTACCCTTAAGAATGCTTTGCTTATCATAAGAGACCATTTTGGCATTTCCTTTGCCTCAAAAGGATTGGGCTACCTTGCTGCAATTTTGTTACTACTATCGTTACTTGCTCGTTACAAATTACCTTGCTATCAAACTACTCTGCTACTTACAATTTCAGCACTTGCAGACATTACCTTACGGAAAACCACTTGTCATTTCCTTCTGCTCCTCATTGGGTTCAACACTCTTACTTATCAAAAAGATATACAATTGATCCCCTATACTTGTGGGTCATTAGAGGGTAGGACAAAAGATGTCATGCAAGTTTGTTTCCATAAGCACGTATGACTATATACAGAATACATGCTTACATTACATTGATGAGTTGGAGCTAGTTCTGTGTTGCCCTAGGTTATGACTGCTACATCATGAATATTATCCAACACAATTATCCATCGCTGATCCAATGCCTACGAGATTTTCACATATTGATCTTTGCTAAGTTACTTTCATTGCTGCTACTCCTACAATCACTACAAAACTGCTACTGCTACTATTGCCATTGTTACCGTTACTATCATACTACTTTGCTACTAATTTTTTTGCTGCGGATATTATGTCTTTCAGGTGTGGTTGAATTGACAACTCAACTGCTAATACCTACAAATATTCTTTGGCTCCCCTTGTGTCGAATCAATAAATTTGGGTTGAATACTCTACCCTCGAAAACTGTCGTGATCCCCTATACTTGTGGGTTATTAGGGACCCACCAGGCAGCCACATGGACAGGTGGCGCGGCCTACCCCCTAGCTGCACCCCTGCCCGTTTGGGGCCATGGTGCCTCGCCTCCCGATGCCCTTTGGCCATCAATTCCATTTACCCTTGACGAAATCAAACAAAATTCTGAGGACTTTCCGCCGCCATCTGCGAGGCGACACACTTTTGCTCTTCGATGGAGCGATTTTGCAGGGGAAACTTCCCTCCGGGAAGGGGAAATCGAAGCCTTCATCATCACCAACACTCCTTTCATCATGGGGTCATCATCTTCATCATCACCATCTCATCTCAAAACTCTAGTTCATCTTTCATTCTTAATCTTTGTATCAAACCTCAGATCGGTACCTGGGGGTGCTAGTAGTGTTGATTACATCTTGTAGTTAATGCTAGTTGGTTTAAATGGTGGAATATTGTTATGTTAAGATTGTTAAACATATATTTATAACCACTGATCATGATCAATATGATGAGTTGTGAGTAGTTCTACTTGTTCTTGAGGATGTGGGAGAAGTCTCATTACTAATCACTAGTACAGCGAGGTGCTATACAAACGGTTTTTAACCCCTTTCCGCGACGGCATTTGGAACCGTTGCCTAGTGAGTGACGGCGATAGGGGGGTCCTTCCCACACGACCCAAAAACCATCGGGTATATGCCCTCCTGGCACACATGCTCGGCAAAATGAGTTCGTATGCGACCGGCGAGCGCTCAAATACGGAAATACATACAGTAGAGCTAAAAAATACAATTATACAGGCGAAATTGTTTTCGATCGCAAGTACATCCCACACAGTCAATTCCCGCTAAACGTTTCTGTTTGTATGTACATCCCACATAGTCGCTTCAAGGAAAACGTTTCCGTTCACAGGTACATCACATACAATTTTCCTCTTTAAATCGTTTGTGATAGTGTTGCCATTGCACACGATATTAACAATTTTATCATTTGCGTTATTGAATGCATCACACACGGTGCGTAGAAAAAACTGTGTGGCAAAGGTTGTCCATCACACACAGTTTTTATGTCGTAAACGTTTGCGCAAGGTGGCCTAACGCAAACAGTTTTCAAGAGAAGGTCGTGTGTGATTGTTCATTGATCCAACACGGTTTACTCCTAGAAATTGTGTGCGTTATTGAATGCATCACACATGGTGTTTTCTCAATAATTGTTTGCAATAGAAAAACCCAATTAGCAGGCTAATTATCTGATTATTAATAATCCATTTATTAATCTAATTGACATTTCATATTAAGCACACAATATATTTCATTTTCATAATTGAAATACATCAGAGTACAACATCATATAGCTTCAGGACTCAGCTACCCCATTACACAACTACACCAGCACCAAGTTTCACATGCAACATCTATAACCTTTCGAAATTAGCATCATAGATGGTACATAGACAGATGTATCTCATCTGGAAAACTGCTGAAGCAGAAGGCGAATATTGAGCCTTCATTGATGTTGAAGGTCTTTGTAACTTTAAGCCAGTGCATGTGGATGATTGACCGTCGATCCTCCGTCCTCTTCAGGAACACTTCAATATTGAACCGTGGCTGTTGTATGAATACCTTCCTCGCCTCCTGACCATACAGGTGGTTTGAGAGGTAATCATTAGTGAACTGCTTTGGAAAGGCTTGAAAACAAGGATGTGCATAAATATCTTCTCTATATTGGAAATGGGGCAAAGGAATAAAAAGGCAAGGTATAATAGTTAGTACCATCCTGTAGTGAACTGATGTCTTCTTCATTGTGCAGACAAAGATCTTGTTGTTTTTTGTCGCTAATTTCTTTATCCTAACAATCTCTCTGAGTTTCTTGACTTGACTGATATTGATGTACAACTCATTTCCCCATATGCAAAAAGGGTCGAATAGTGGGTCAAAACCTCTGACAGCAGGACCTACATGTGCAAGACCAAATTGTTAAAAAACTAAATATTAGAAAGGTTCCTGCAATTGCACAATAATGTGCTATTAGACAACGGACCATGCACGTGCTAACCTCGATTGTAAACCTCAGTGCTCCCCATTGTTTCCCTACAACGCATATAAGGTAGTTAGTCATCAGCTTAAGTAAGGGTTCACATGCTATCAATAAAACATGTTGATGAAAAATAAGAACATTGCAGATTCATTAGATTAATTCAAGCCACATGGAAAACCCATTTATCCAAACCAAGCATGATTAAGAACTAGGAAATATAGCACTTGTATATGTTTCTCATGTATTAAGTGCAGCCAAATTCGATTTATTCCTCACTTGCACAACAATACAAAATTCTACCCATGACAATTGGACATCGCATTGCAGAATTGAACCAAGCAGTTAACTAAACACCACAACAAATGAACCAAACATTAACTGAGCACCACATTGCACAATATAACATACTCCTAATAGAAGATCAGACAGTTAACCAAACCAAGCACGCTTAACAACTTGGAAATATAGCAATTGTATTTGTTTCTCATGTATTTAGTACAGCCAAATTCAATTTATTCCTCGCATGGTATACAATAATAAAATGCACCCATAACAATTGAGCATCGCATGCACTGCAGAATTGAACCAAACAAAACAGTTAAACACCACAACAAATGAACCAAACGTTAACTGAGCACCACATTGCACAATATAACATACTCATAATAGAAGATTAGACAGTTAATCAAACCAAGCATGCTTAACAACTTGGAAATATAGCAATTGTATTTGTTTATCATGTATTTAGTATAGCCAAATTCGATTTATTTCTCACATGGTATACAATAACAGAATGCACCCACAATAATTGAACATCGCATTGTAGAATTGAACCAAACAGCCAACCGCGCTGCGTCGTCGACATGCAAGGCGTCGACGGTGGCATCGACGGCGAAGTGCTCCTCCAAGATCTGGGGGTCGACACGAATGGAAGCCATCGCGACCTCATCCACGTGTGCGGCCATGATTTACTTCTCCGCTGCCAAATGCTCCTTGAGATCCTGGATATATTGTGCGCACCATGGCTTAGGGCGGCACTTATTTGGTGGAGGGGTTGGTGATTTGGGTGGAAGGTGTCGCGCCGGTGGTCGGGGAAAGTGGGATGTGGAAGGAGGAGGAAGATGGGTTCGGGTGTGGTTTACCTGCCCGGATAGGCGAGGCTGAGTAGCGTGAAGGAGGGTCACCGGCGAGGAGGCGGTGCTGCAAGCAAGGAGTGAAGGTTTCAACTTGTAAAGGAAGGCGGAAACAGGGGAAATGTGGCTTTTGGCAAGGGGGAGGGGCGGGGAGGTAGATATTTCCGCGGAAGCCAAAATTTTGGAATCGCTTCAGTGAAAAAACTAGCGTGCAAAGTGTCATCAGACGCGGTCCATTATTCAGAACTGTGTACGATATATGAACATCACAAATGATTCAGATAGCTTAACCCATGTGTGATGAGTTTGAACGTCAAAAATTTTGGTTCGAATTTCCCTGGTTACAGTGGTCATCCGCGTCATTGCATAATTTGGGTACACAAAGGAGACTAGCACACCCTGTTGGGGAACGCAGTAATTTCAAAAAAATCCTACGCACATGCAAGATCTATCATGGTGATGCATAGCAACGAGAGGGGAAGAGTGTTGTCCACATACCCTCGTAGACCGTAAGTAGAAGCATTATGACAACGGGGTTGATGTAGTCATACGTCTTCACGATCGGACTGATCCTAGTACCGAAAGTACGGCACCTCTGCAATCTGCACACTTTCAGCTCAGTGACGTCCCACAAACTCTTGATCCAGCTGAGTGTCGAGGGAGAGCTTCGTCAGCACCACGGCGTGATGACGGTGCTGATGAAGCTACCATCGCAGGGCTTTGCCTAAGCACTACGATGATATGACCGAGGTGGATTATGGTGGAGGGGGCACCGCACACGGCTAAGGGATCAACGATCAACTTGTGTGTTCTAGGGTGCCCCCTGCCCTCGTATATAAAGGAGCAAGGGGGAGGCCGGCCATGGGGCGCGCCAACAAGGGGGAGGAGTCCTCCTCCTAGTAGGAGTAGGACTCCCCCTTTCCTAGTCCAACTAGGAGGAGGGAGGGGGAGGAAGGAGAAGGAGAGAGTGAGGGAAAGAGGGGGGGCCCCCCTCCTTGTCCAATTCGGACTCCCAAGGAGGGGGCGCACGGACAGCACTATGGCCCCTCCTCTCTCACACACAAGGCCCATGTTGGCCCATTAGTTCCCCGAGGGGTTCTGATAACCCCCCGGCACTCCGATAATTATCCGGTGACCCCCGGAACTCATCCGGTGTCCGAATATATTCATCCAATATATCAATATTTATGTCTCGACCATTTCAAAACTCCTCATCATGTCCATGATCACATCCGGGACACCGAACTACCTTCGGTACATCAAAACACATAAACTCATAATACCAATCATCACCGAACGTTAAGCGTGCGGACCCTACGGGTTTGAGAACTATGTAGACATGACCGACACACGTCTCCAGTCAATAACCAATAGCGGAACCTGGATGTTCATATTATCTCCCACATATTCTACGAAGATCTTTCTCGGTCAAACTGCATAACGATATACATTGTTCCCTTTGTCATCGGTATGTTACTTGCCCGAGATTCAATCGTCGGTATCTCAATACCTAGTTCAATCTCATTACCGGCAAGTCTCATTACTCATTCTGTAATGCATCATCCCGTAACTAACTCTTTATAGTCACATTGCTTGCAAGGCTTATAGTGATGAGCACTACCGAGAGGGCCTAGAGATACCTCTTCGATAATCGGAGTGACAAATCCTAATCTCGATCTATGCCAACTCAACAAACACCATCGGAGACACCTGTGGAGCATCTTTATAATCACCCAGTTACGTTGTGACGTTTGATAGCACACTAAGTGTTCCTCCGGTATTCGGGAGTTGCATAATCTCATAGTCATAAGAACATGTATAAGTTATATGAAGAAAGGAATAGCAACAAACTAAACGATCATCATGCTAAGCTAACGGATGGGTCAAGTCAGTCACATCATTCTCTAATGATGTGATCTCGTTAATCAAATGACAACTCTTTGTCCATGGCTAGGAAACTTAACCATCTTTGATTAATGAGCTAGTCAAGTAGAGGCATACTAGTGACACTCAGTTTGTCTATGTATTCACACATGTACTGAGTTTCCGGTTAATACAATTCTAGCATGAATAATAAAAATTTATCATGATATAAGGAAATATAAATAACAACTTTATTATTGCCTCTAGGGCCTATTTCCTTCAGTCTCCCACTTGTACTGGAGTCAATAATCTAGTTCATATCATCATGTGATTTCACACCAATAGTTCACATGTTTATGTGATTAGTTCACATCTTCATGTGACTAATACCCAAAGGGTTTACTAGAGTCAATAATCTAGTTCACATCTCTATGTGATTAATACCCAAAGAGTGATCATGTTTTGCTTGTGAGAGAAGTTTAGTCTACGGGTCTGCAACATTCAGATCCATATGTATTTCGCAAATTTCTATGTCTACAATACTCTGCACGGATCTACTCTAGCTAATTGCTCCCACTTTCAATATGTATCCAGATCGAGACTTAGAGTCATCTAGATCGATGTAAAAAGCTTGCATCGACGTAACTCTTTACGACAAACTCTTTTATCACCTCCATATCCGAGAAATATTCCTTAGTCCTCTAAGGATAATTTTGACCGTTGTCTAGTGATCTACTCCTAGATCACTATTGTACTCCCTTGCCAAAATTATGCTAAGGTATATAATAGGTTTGGTACATAGCATAGCATACTTTATAGAACCTGTGACTGAGGCATAGGGAATGACTTTTCATTCTCTTTCTATTTTCTGCCGTGGTCGGGTTTTGAGTCTTTACTCAATTTCACACCTTACAACTCAGGCAAGAACTCCTTCTTTGACTTATCCATTTTGAACTCCTTCAAAATATTATCAAGGTATGTACTCATCGAAAGTCTTATCAAGCGTCTTGATCTATCTTTATAGATCTTGATGCCCAATATGTAAGTAGCTTTACAGGTAGTTCTTTCTTTGAAAAACTCCTTTCAAATTCTCCTTTATGTTTTCCAGAAAATTCTACATCATTTCTGATCAACAATATGTCATTCACATATACTTATCAGAAAGGTTGTAGTGCTCCCACTCACTTTCTTCTAAATACAGGCTTCACCGCAAGTCTGTATAAAACTATATGCTTTGATCAACTCATCAAAGCGTATGTTCCAACGCCGAGATGCTTGCACCAGTCCATAGATGGATCGCTGGAGCTTGCACACTTTGTTAACACCTTTAGAATTGACAAAACCATCTGGTTGCATCATATACAACTCTTTTTTAATAAATCCATTAAGGAATGTAGTTTTGATTTCCATTTGCCAGATTTCATAAAATGCGGCAACTGCTAACATGATTCAGACAGACTTTTAAACATCGATACGAGTGAGAAAATCTCATCGTAGTCAACACCTTGAACTTGTCGAAAACCTTTTGCGACAATTCGATCTTTGTAGATAGTAACACTACTATCAGCGTCCGTCTTCCTCTTGAAGATGCATTTATTCTGAATGGCTCACCGATCATCGGGCAAGTCAATCAAAGTCCATACTTTGTTCTCATACATGGATCACATCTCAGATTTCATGGCCTCAAGCCATTTTGCGGAATCTGGGCTCATCATCGCTTCCTCATAGTTCGTAGGTTCGTCATGGTCAAGTAACATGACTTCCAGAACAGGATTACCGTACCACTCTGGTGCGTATCTTACTCTGATTGACCTACGAGGTTCGGTAGTAACTTGATCAGAAGTTTCATGATCATCATCATTAGCTTCCTAACTTACTGGTGTAGGAATCACTGGAACTGATTTCAGTGATGAACTACTTTCCAATAAGGGAGATGGTGCAATTACCTCGTCAAGTTCTACTTTCCTCCCACTCACTTCTTTCGAGAGAAACTTCTTCTCTAGAAAGGATCCATTCTTAGCAACGAATATCTTGCCTTCGGATCTGTGATAGAAGGTGTACCCAACAGTTTCCTTTGGGTATCCTATGAAGACGCATTTCTCCGATTTGGGTTCGAGCTTATCAGGTTGAAACTTTTTCACATAAGCATCATAGCCCCAAACTTTAAGAAACGACAGCTTAGGTTTCTTGCCAAACCACAGTTCATATTGTGTCGTCTCAACGGATTTAGATGGTGTCCTATTTAACATGAATGCAACTGTCACTAATGCATAACCCCAAAACGATAGTGATAAATTGGTCAGAGACATCATAGATCGCACCATATCTAATAAAGTACGGTTATGAAATTTGGAGACACCATTACGCTGTGGTGTTCCAGGTGGCGTGAGTTGCGAAACTATTCTGCATTGTTTCAAATGAAGACCAAACTCGTAACTCAAATATTCTCCTCCACGATCAGATCGTAGAAACTTTATTTCCTTGTTACGATGATTTTCCACTTCACTATGAAATTCTTTGAACTTTTCAAATGTTTCAGACTTATGTTTTATCAAGTAGATATACCCATATCTGCTCAAATCATCTATGAAGATCAGAAAATAATGATACCCGCCGCGAGCCTCAACACTCATCGGATTGCATACATCAGTATGTATTGTTTCCAATAAGTCAGTTGCTTGCTCCATTGTTCCGGAGAACGGAGTTTTAGTCATATTGCCCATGAGGCATGGTTCGCAAGCATCAAATGATTCATAATCAAGTGATTCCGAAAGCCCATCAGCATGGAGTTTCTTCATGTGCTTTACACCAATATGACCTAAACGGCAGTGCCACAAAAAATTGTTGCACTATCATTATCAACTTTGCATCTTTTGGCTTCAATATTATGAATATGTGTATTACTACGATCGAGATTCAATAAACCATTCACCTTGGGTGTATGACCTCAGAAGGTTTTATTCATGTAAACAGAATAACAATTATCCTTGACTTAAATGAACAACCGTATTGCAATAAACATGATCCAATCATATTATGCTATTTGTAAACAACAAATAACATTTATTTTCGGCTCAACACTAATCCCGAAGGTAAAGGGAGTGTGCGATGGTGATCTTATCAACCTTGGAATCACTTCCAACTCACATCATCACCTCGCCCTTAACTAGTCTCTGTTTATTTTGCAACTCTCGTTTCGAGTTACTACTCTTAGTAACTAAACCAGTATCAAATACTGAGGGGTTGCTATAAACACTAGTAAAGTACACATCAATAACATGTATATCAAATATACTTTTTTTCACTTTACCATCCTTCTTATCCGCCAAGTATCTAGGGCAGTTCCACTTCCAGTGACCATTTCCTTTGCAGTAGAAGCACTCAGTTCCAGGCTTGGGTCTAGCTTTGAGCTTCTTCATGGGAACAACAACTTGCTTGCTATTCTTCTTTAAAGTTCCTCTTTCTTTCCCTTTGCCCTTTTGTTGAAACTAGTGGTCTTGTTAACCATCAACACTTGATGCTATTTCTTGATTTCTACCTTCGCCGATTTTAGCATCGCGAAGAGCTAGGGAATTACTTTCGTCATCCCTTGCATATTATAGTTCATCACTAAGTTCTAGTAACTTGGTGATAGTGACTAGAGAACTTTGTCAATTACTATCTTATCTGGAAGATTAACTCCCACTTGATTCAAGCAATTAAAGTACCCAGACAATCTAAGCACATGCTCACTGGTTGAGCTATTCTCCTCCATCTTGTAGGCAAAGTACTATCAGAGGTCTTCTACCTCTTGACACGGGCATGAGTATGAAATACCAATTTCAACTCTTAGAACATCTTATATGCTTTGTGGCGTTCAAAAGCATTTTTGAAGTCCTGGTTCTAAGCCGTAAAGCATGGTGCACTAAAGTATTAAGTAGATATCATACCGAGCTTTGTCAAACATTCATAATATCTGCATTTGCTCCTGCAATAGTTATGTCACCTAGCGGTGCATCAAGGACATTGTAAGTGCATCTAGTGCCACCCCTAGTTGGTTTTGGAGTATTGACGACAAACCTAGTTGAGGGACTAATGTGTTTGTGAGAATTGCAGGATAACATAGGTAGAAGTCCCTCATTGATTCAGTTTTACTACCAGAGATGACCCCTAAAAATGTATGAAGACATTGAAGCCAAAGGTGGTATATGAAGATATTCACATTGAAGACTATGACAAAAGAAGACACGTTATGAAGCCTATGGAGCTCGAAGACTTAGATCTTTCATAGTTCTTTTTCTTTTGTGTTGAGTCATAGGAACCACCGTACTGTTAAGTGGGGTCCAGGAGAACCAGTCAGAATGACTGAAGTGATGCCTAAACCAAAAACCTATGTCTTCGAGTGAAGACAATGGGAGCGAATCTTGTCCAGAGCCGGACAAGTCAGCTTTGCTTGTAGCCCAAGTAAAGTTGCCATGAGAGTTTGAAATCTGACCGTTGAGACACGTGTCAGTTCCTTAGTGACCCAGGGTCATTTCGGACAAATCAGGTCGGGTTGCCAAGTGTCTATAAATAGCCCACCCCCTACAACCATAAATGGTTGGCTGCTCAGATTTCAATGCACGGCTTTTGTCGTTTGAGAGAAACCCACCTCGAAGCCTTTGAGAGAAAATTCCTAGCGATGAGAAAAGCCCTAACCACCTAGAGCCAGAGAACATTGGGCATCACTTAAGTCTTCTTGTCTGTGTGATCTGAAGACTTATTACACTTGAGGACTGTGAATCCTCCAGACGGTTAGGCGTCGCGTTCAGAGCATCCAAGAGACATTGTGGATTGCCAGTGAACGAAGTCTGTGAAGGTTTGGGAGTCTACCTTGAAGACTTACCAGAGTGATTGGGCAAGGACTATGTGACCTTAGCTCAAGGAGAATACGGTGAGGACTTGGTGTCCTGAGCTGCTTGTTCAGGACTGGGTGTCCGGGACTGTGTGTCCTAAGGTTTAAATACCTAGCCACTCCAACCAGACGTACAGTTGTCACAGCAACTGGAACTGGTCCAACACATCATAGTCTTCAACGAGTCACCGGTTTCATCTTCACTTCCTTTTTCTTACTGTTACTCATTTTGAAGCCATTGCATGCTTGCTCTATCTTTTGTCTTCACAACGTGAATGTATGATCTGTTTGGCTTCATAACTTCTTCCTACCTGATCCTTATTACATTGCAGCTGTTTGTGTTTGTGCTTTCACTCTATTGAATACTTGACCATGGCTTGCCTAGTGTAATCTAACTTCCGCTGCATAGTAATAGGCAAAATCTTCGCTGTTTGTCTTCATAACTCCCATGTTTTGAAGACTTTCATAAAAATCGCCTATTCACCCCCCCTCTA
Organism: Triticum urartu; assembly: GCF_003073215.2. Lineage (NCBI taxonomy): Eukaryota > Viridiplantae > Streptophyta > Magnoliopsida > Poales > Poaceae > Triticum > Triticum urartu. Next base: position 165,927,958 of record NC_053024.1, on the reverse strand, counting down.
GTCGATATAACGCACTTTCAATTGGTATCAGAGCAAGGTGCTCCCTTGTTCTATGTGATTCAGTTTAACCACCTGGAGTTTTAGCTATGTCGACTGCAGGGATAATCAAAGTCTCCGCTGCGTGCCCCGTCTTCGATGGAACTGAATATCCCTACTGGAAGAATAAGATGCGCATGCATCTTGAAGCCATTGACGTCGACCTATGGTATGTCGTCGATAACGGCGTTCCCAAGGCTGGAGAAGGTGTCACTGCTGCTGATGTCAAGAAGTTCACTCAACTGGACTCTACTGCCAAAAATATCATCTGTGGTCATCTGACAAAAGGACAGTATGGCCGTGTGAGTGCCTTGAAGACATCCAAGCTGGTCTAGGACTGGCTCTCCAAGGTCAATGAAGGCATCTCAACCCAGAGAGATCAGAGAATCAGTGTTCTTCGCAACCTCTTCAACCGCTTCAAGCGAAATGACAATGAGAATGTCCAGCACACATTTGACCGGCTCACTGACATCACAAATGAGCTTCAAGCCCTCAGCGCCACTGAGATCACCAAACATGAAATCGTCAAGACGCTGCTAAGATCACTTGATAGTTCGTTTGACATCCTAGCCCTAATGATTCAAGAACGTCCTGATTTCAAGACACTCGATCCGTCTGACCTACTTGAGAGGCTCAACACACATGAGTTCCAGCTTTCTGAGAAAAGAGATATCTACGGTCCAAACTATGGGCGAACTCGTGCCTTGAAGGCAAAAGTTGTTTCCTCATCTGAAGAAGAATCTGACAGCAGTTCTGATGATCCTGAAGACATTGGAAGGGAACTTGCAATGCTAGTGAAGAAGTTCCAAAAATTCACCAAGAAGAAAGGCTTCAGAAAATCTTCACGATCAAGCTCAAGGAATGATGAAGCTTCTGCTCATGACTACAAGAAGAAAACATGCCACAAGTGCAGAAAACTGGACACTTCATCTCTGAGTGTCCACAGTGGGACAATGAGAACAGAAAGAAGAAGAAGAGCAAGGAATATGACTCAAACGACAACAAGAAGAAGAAATACACAAAGTCTTCTTCCAAGTCTTCCTCAAAGTCTTCATCACACAAGAAGAGCTCATCTGGCAAGGCACGTGCGTTTGTTGGCAAGGAAATGGATTCAGAGGAGGAGTCCGCTTCTGAGGAGGCAGAGGTGGAATCTGAGGAGGAGTCTGATTCTGGCATTGTGAGTCTGGCTACAGCATACGTCGCCAAGTCCATCTTCAACACTGAAGACAATGACTTCATCACCGACACTGATGCAAATGACAAGAACGACTCCACTCCTACCTACTGCTTCATGGCACGCGGTGCCAAGGTAAACACACGCACTACTCGCTATCAAACATCTAGTGACGATGACTCTGACTGTGATTCAAAACCCAGCTACAAAACACTTGATAAAATTGCAACTGAACAACAGAAAGCTATGGAACATATTCAAAAACTGTTAGACAGAAGCAATGATCTGTTGGGTGCTGAAATGACTCGATCTGAATCCTTAATTGAAGACATAAAAAATCTTCACGTTAAGTATCAGGAACTTGAAGATCGTCTTGATACTCTCTCAACAACTCATGAAAAGCTTTCCTATGGTTATCTTCAAAGGAAGCAAGAACTTGAGAAATTGAGAGCGGCTCATGAAGATCTTCAAAAGGAAAACGAATCACTTCGCGCCGAACAGATCAGTTCCGCTCAGGAAGGATTTGAACCACCATGTCTTAAATGCATTGAGCGTGATAATGCTACTTCTGTTGCTGAATGTTCCACTGCTACTGCTGTTGCAATATCTTCAACTATTGATGTGGTAACTAACCCCTCTGCTGAGGATACCACTGCTATTGCTGATGAGAATGCTAGGTTGAAGACATTGCTTGAAACAGGGATGTACAAAAGTCTTAAAGGACATCAGACATTATGTGATGTCCTCAAGAAGCAGATTCTGAACCGAAACCCTAGGAAAGAGGGTGTTGGGTTCGTAAGGAAAATAAATGCAGATGGCTCTTACTGGAAACCTGAGCAGTACCCCAAAACCACATGGGTTGCTGCAAAGGAACCTTCAGCAGATCCATCCAATTTATCTGGCTTCACATGTGCTAACCCCATTATTATTGATGAATCCTTTGATGCAAACTATAAACTGTTTAAGAATCAGAATGGTGAAGTGTTTGCCAGGTACATTGGTACTAACTGCAGGAATGGACCGCCTATGAAGAAGATCTGGGTTCTGAAAAAGTGTCTGGAAAATCTTCCTGTGAATGTCTTCATGACACCTCACTTGAAGAAGACAAACCTCAGACCAAAGGATTCATACGGTCCAAAGGCTTCATACAAACAGAGGACTCACCTGAGTCACACTAACGCAAATGTTTTGCAGGGAAACCATACTCAGGCATATGAATATGAGAGCGGTTCATCGAACCATCATGTTCATATGACCAAAAATTATTCTGCTTATTCCTATGAGTATTATTGTCCACCTGCAAGACTGTTTGCTAAGGCTTCAAAGCCAAAATTCTCAGATGCTGCACTTAGACTTATTGCTTCTAAGCCACCCTTGAAGATGTGGGTGGCTAAGAAAGCTTAACTCTCTTTTGCAGGGAAAGGTCTCCAGCAGAAAACCAAAATCGTCTGACGCTATTGCTGGGGACCTTAAACATCTTGTAGGGCGCAAGATCAAATGCCCGAATGGTCTTACTATGTACTTCGTTCCTGAATCGCTTGCAACTCTCCCTATTAGTCCTAATCTGGATCTAAGCTTTCATAACCCACTGGTTCGTCAAATGTTTTTGCTTCACAATGCTCTTCGTGAAGCCTATCCCCCTAACTGCACTGTAGGGTACGACACCAGCGTCTTCAAAGTCTTCAGAATGGATTATTAACAGTGGGTGTACAAATCACATGACTGGCAAAAGAAGCCTTCTTATGGACTCAACCTTACGTCCATCCGACAAGAGCCACATCACATTTGCTGACACTGGTAAAAGTAAGGTATTGGGTCTAGGTAGAGTTGCAATCTCAAAGGATCAACACATGGATAAAGTCATGCTTGTTGAATCCCTTGGCTTCAACTTAATGTCTGTCTCAATGCTTTGCGATTTGAACATGATCGTAATGTTTGGAAAATATCGTTGCCTAGTACTAATGGAATCTGACAAGTCTCTAGTGTTTGAAGGGTATCGAAAAGATGATCTGTACGTGGTAGATTTCTCAGCAGGGCCACAACTTGCAGTATGTCTTCTTGCAAAAGCTTCAGAATGCTGGCTTTGGCATCGGAGGCTTGGGCATGCTGGCATGAGGAACCTCCACACCCTTGCGAAGAAGAAGCATGTCATAGGCATCGAGGGCGTCAAGTTCAAGAAAATCACTTATGCAGTGCCTGTGAAGCAGGGAAGATGACAAGGGCAAAACATCCTTCGAAGACAATCATGACTACTACTCAACCCTTCGAACTGCTCCACATGGATCTTTTCGGCCCCACTCACTACTCAACTTTTACTACTACTGCTTGCCTCTATGGCTTCGTCATTGTTGATGATTACTCTAGATATGCTTGGGTGCACATAATCCTTTACAAGACTGAAGTGCAGGATGTCTTCAGACGCTTCGCCAATCGTGCTATGAACAATTTTGGCGCCAAGATAAAACACATCAGAAGTGATAATGGCACTAAATTCAAGAACACTGGCCTTGATACATACCTTGATACCTTGGGCATCACACATGAATTCTCAGCTCCGTACACGCCACAGCAGAATGGCGTCGTCGAACGCAAGAACAGAACACTTATTGAGATGGCCAGAACAATGCTAGATGAATACAAGACTCCAAGAAAATTCTGGACTGAAGCCATTGACACTGCATGCCATACAATCAATCGTGTTTATCTTCACAAGCTTCTGAACAAGACATCTTATGAACTCCTAACTGGCAAGAAGCCAAATGTCAGTTACTTCAGAGTATTTGGCGCAAGGTGCTAGATCAAGGACCCACACCACACCTCAAAGTTTGCACCAAAATCACATGAGGGCTTTATGCTCGGATATGGAAAGGATTCGCACTCCTACAGAGTCTTCAATCTCTTTCATTACAAAGTGGTTGAAACAGTGGATGTGCGGTTCGATGAGACAAATGGTTCACAAAGAGAGCAACTACCAAATGTGCTAGATGAGATTCCAGCTAGTGAATCAATCAAGCTAATGGGAACTGGAGAGATTATACCTTCTGAAGCTCATCCTGAAGAAGAACTTATCATCTCAGCACCTGATCAACATGAAGACAATGCTCAGCCTGAAGACATTCCTCCCAACAACAACACAGATCAGCAAGAGCAAAGTCTTCGCCCTGTACATCCTCGTGTTGCCAATGAAGTGCAGATTGACAGAATAATTGACAAAATCAATGCACCTGGTCCACTCACTCGTTCAAGGGCAACTCAGCTAGCAAATTTCTGTGGGCATTTCGCATTCGTCACAATATCAGAACCCAAGAAAGTTGAAGAAGCCTTCATGGAACCTGAATGGATTCAAGCTATGCAAGAAGAGCTTCAACAGTTTGAGCTGAATAATGTATGGGAACTGGTTAAGCATCCTGATCCACGGAAGCACAACATAATAGGCACCAAATGGATATACTGCAACAAACAAGATGAGCATGGTCAAGTTGTCAGAAACAAAGCTCGTCTCGTTGCTCAAGGATATACTCAAGTGGAAGGCATTGACTTTGATGAAACATTTGCTCCCGTGGCTAGGCTTGAAGCCATACGCATTCTGCTGGCCTATGCAAATCATCATAACATACTTCTATATCAAATGGATGTGAAAAGTGCCTTTCTCAATGGCAAGATTGAAGAAGAAGTGTATGTTGCACAACCGCCTGGCTTTGAAAATCCAAAACATCCTGACATGGTATACAAGCTCAACAAGGCACTGTATGGCCTCAAACAAGCCCCTAGGGCCTGGTATGACACACTCAAATACTTCCTGAAGAGCAAAGGCTTCATACCTGGTTCCCTGGATCCCACTATTTTCACGAAGACATATGATGGTGAACTGTTTGTGTGCCAAATATATGTGGATGACATTATCTTCGGCTGCACCAATCAGAAGTACAGTGAAGAGTTTGGATATATGATGCAAGAGCAATATCAGATGTCCATGATGGGGGAGCTGAAGTTCTTCCTTGGTCTTCAAATACGACAACAACGCAATGGCATCTTCATATCTCAAGAGAAGTATCTCAAAGATTGCCTGAAGTTCGGTATGCAAGACTGCAAAGGCTTCACAACACCAATGCCAGCCAAACATCATCTAGGTCCCGACGACAATGGTAAAGAGTTTGATCAAAAGGTATACCGCTCCATGATTGGTTCTTTGCTTTATTTATGTGCATCTAGGCCAGATATTATGCTTAGTGTTTGCATGTGTGCTCGATTTCAAGCGGCACCAAAGGAGTCGCATCACTTAGCTGTGAAGCGAATTCTTCGATATTTGGCTCACACCCCAACTCTAGGATTATGGTATCCAAAGGGCTCAGAGTTTGATTTGGTTGGATTTTCGGATGCTGATTATGCTGGTGACAAAGTTGATCGCAAGTCTACATCAGGCACATGTCACTTTCTGGGACGATCACTTGTATGTTGGTCTTCAAAGAAGCAGAACTGTGTATCTCTCTCCACTGCTGAATCTGAATACATTGCTGCTAGATCTTGCTGCGCTCAGCTTCTATGGATGAAGCAAACACTCAAGGATTATGGCATTCATCTGAAGCAAGTACCACTTTACTGCAACAACGAAAGTGCCATCAAGATTGCCAACAACCTAGTTCAGCACTCGAAGACAAAGCACATTGAAATTCGTCATCACTTTCTCAGAGATCATGTTGTGAAGGAAGACATTGATATCATATACGTCAACACTGAAGAACAATTGGCAGATATCTTCACCAAGCCCTTGGATGAGAAGAGATTTTGCAAGTTACGGTGTGAGCTAAATATCCTGGAATCCTCAAATGTCCTGTGATCAGGCACACATCCTAACACTTATGCATATGATGACTTAGATGTGCAACGCACAAAGTAAAGTATATCTTCAATCAATGAAGACATACATTCTAAGTGTGAATACATTAATGTGGAATTTGACTTCGGAGCGCCACGATAATTGTGCGCCGTGTCTGGGTCTAATACTTCCTATACGGTGGGTAACGCCACCACCAAACGTTCTATTTTGAAGTGTTTCACTCATGGAGTTACCTTGCAATATCTTCACATTTGGTTAGGCTTCGAACTCAACATGTCTTCATGATTATCTTCACTACGTTGACTATATAGATGTATACATACTAGTGTTCTATCCTCTACAGCATTCACTTATAGCTATGTCTTCTTGGTTGAATCTTTTGAACTAAGTGAATGTGATCGGACCCTAATCTCTCTATGCTTTCTATCTCAAATTCTATCTCTCCAAGTCATATGCATTCTATTGAAACTGTCAAATGTCTTCACTGCGTCCTTGTCGGCAGAAGATATAGAGACAACCATAAAGTCTGTTTTCAATGCTCATTCCTCCACATAAAATCCGGAGAAGCAGGAACGACCGCCCGACATTCCAGGCGTGCGTGGGACGTGGAACAAACCCCAAACTTCCGCAAATAGGCCACGCGTTCCTCAGATGCGAATCACCAGGGGCACCTGTGTAATAGCACAGTGCCGCCCCTGTGCCTATAAATTCACACTTACCGCGATCATTATCTCCTTCTTCCACCCTCGCACGAACCCTAGCGCAACCGCTAGCTCTCGACGACGCCGGCGACGAAGCGCTTCGCTGCCGCAACCTCTCCGACGCCGTCCTCACGCCGACCGCGGACATCGTTCTCTCCGCCGTCGCCGTAGGTGTCTTCCGTCGCCAAGTTAGGGCACGGAGGACTGAACTACTCGGCATCATCTCCCACTTCCGTCTAGCAGTTCCAAGTGTGGTAAATAAAACTTATTTTTACAGCCCCTTTTGATCTCATGGTTCTGTCACTTTCTACCATAAGAAGTTTATCTTCACACAAGTTAGATCTCTCAATCTGCATCTCAATAACATGCCTAGTATATTCACTTGTGCTTCATGAAGTAGTTAGATTCCTCACTTGTACTGATCTGTGGGTTCGTACAAATCTGGAACCAACTTCTTATCTATGAGTGAATGTCTTCGCACGATGAGGTCAATGTCTTCTAAACTAATTAATCTTCAAAACCTTCTGAGAATGCATATGACCTCTTCCCCTTCCCTTGCACCTTAATGCTGTCACAGGTACATGTCCGTGGGAGAATCCTTCGGTTCTCATAGTCTGCATTCATTTGCAGAATTCCTACAACATCACATAAATTCTCCTGAAGCCAGTTCCTGTTGGTCCAGCAAAAGAAAGCCTTTGAAGCCTTTGAAAGTTTTGAAGCCTTTCAAGTTAAAGTTTATGGCTTCAGAAGCAGCAGCAAGGAAGGGGGGCAGACAGCGACATGAAGGAACTTCCAAAGATCTGCCTGAAGACCTGGCAGAAATGTATAAAACAGATCCTGAAGAGAATTATGGGCAGCGCAAGACCCGAATCCAATGGATTCGACGCTATTGGGCTGAACAATGGTTCAAATACCGCTTCAAAACCCAAGAGTATGCTGAGAAAAGTGCCATCAAAAGACCGTGGGGAGACATCTTATACAAAAACCTTGTACCCAGGTCCAGAGATGAAGCTATTGCCCAAAGCTTCTATCCATGCATGGTTCGTGGGCCACAGCCTGATGATGCACATCCGTCGTCACTACTCTGGTGTCGTGACGACAATCTATTCAAGCGCAACTTCCAGTTTGCCCAACAATCAGCGAAGCAGAACAAGAAAAAGTTGGGGTTAGACTTCAACCCTGGTCCCTCAGCACCAAGGGCAGATGGCACACGCTACGCAGAACCCAATATCATCGGTCCGTATGCCAATCTTGAGGGCCTCATCACCCGCATCTTAGTCCAAGGGACTGCCGTGAATGACCCTCCAGCTGACTCTGAGTCTGATGAAGCTCCTGCTGTACCGAAGCCAAAGCAGTCGAAGAAGCCAAAAGCTTCAAAGCCAGCCCCTTCATCAAAAATCTCAAGGGCGAAGCCATTGGCAACTGCACCTCCTGAAGACAGTGTGCAGTCTGAAGACGTATCCCGCGTCTCCAAGCCCCAGAAGGCCAAGGTGCCTCAGCCACACACCGGCAAAGAGCTCATAGCTGCTGCCATTCTGCGCAGCGAAGCCATTGATCTGTCAAGTGATGAAGATCTTGGAGATGACGCTCTAGAGCAGCTCATCAAGAGCAAAGAAGAAGCTGAGATCTTCAACAATTTGCCTCTCTTTGATGTCGCCATCATCCACAACTTCATCGACGAATGGTTTGCCACACCAAACATCAGCTTCGAAGATCTACAGCTGCCTGTTGGCCTCAGCGTCGCCTTCCAAGGCGCAATTGCTTCAGAACTTGCCATTGCCCAGCGCATTGTTGAACTGAAGCAGAAAATTGATCATGAAAAGGCTCGGTTCAAGAAGAATATGGCCAAGCTCAGCGTGCAAGAAGTGAAGAGCTTCAAGACCATGTTGCATGAGCTCAAGGAAAATTTTCTGAAGAAGCGTGCAGAAGCTCAGGGCTCACGTGAGCGGATGAAGTCTCTGGCTGAAACATGTGTACAAGCCTACAATGAGGCTGAGAAGCGCAAGGCACTTGGGCGTCCTGGCATCGACCCCAAGATGGCTGCGAAGAAGAAGAAGAAGCCTGCTATGGCTGAACCAGAGGCACCTAGGCAAGAAGAAGTTCCAATTGTCTTCCCAACTGCAACGACTGGCTCAAAGCCAAAGAGCCGGTCAACAGCTTCAGAGCTCAAGAAGACAAGAACTGCTGAGGCTGAAGCCAGGAAGAGGAAAAGCTCTGAAGCCTCTCCTACTGCCCCCAGCAAGAAGAAGCGAAAGATCAAGAAATCTCGGGCTGCTCCCACAGAGCCCTTGATAGTTGAACCTATCTCTATGGTTCACCCCAACGCAGAACGACAACTGACAGTTCATGAGCCTGCTTCCACAGAGGCTCCTGAAGCTGAAGACATACCAGCAGCCGACCCCATTGCTGCTGAAGACATTGGTCATCAGGACAATGTACAAGATGATGTAGCCCTTCCTCGGTATGAACAAAGCGAGCTCATCAGCATTGGTCGTCCTCTGACGCCAATTGCACAAGATGCGTCATGGGCGGATCGCCCTCAAGAGGAAGAAGACAATGAGGCCCGGCCCACTCCAACCCCACAGGCATCGTCTGCATTCTGCAGGCTTCGCAAAGGTCCAAGGCCTCAAGTCTATGCTGAAGACATTCTGGCTGCATCAGCCGCAGAAGACGCACCACAAGAGCCTACTCCTATGCTCCACCAAGAAGCACTTCTCCAGGAGAACGTGCTTGTGACTGACCCTCCAGCTAGTCAAGCGGAGGCTGAAAATGTTGAGGCTGCCACAACCAACACTGAAGCCAATGTGGAGCCCTCCCCACCAAAAGCTTCAGCAGACAGCGAAGCTACTAATCCAGACACTTCTGTTCCTGAGTCTGCTACAGGTCCTCAATTTGATTACCATGTTGAGCACAGGCCTCATGTCCAGAAGCCAGTCCCAAGGCTGCCAAGGTTCCCAGGTCCTGCATCAGCACCTGGCTCCTTTGACATCAATAGCTTCAAGGCAGACAATACGTTCTTCAACAGCTCCAAGAACCCCTATTCAAGGGAAAGGATTTCATCAGGTAGGTTCTGGAGCTATCCTCAGCGCAGCTACTATTCATGCATCCTATACAACCAAGGTCGCATCTTCCCGCACAAGCGCCTTGATGTTGAAGCCATTGCTGGTCTGCCCTGCTTAGAGGAAGCGCTGGATTGCTTCAAGCAAGTGGGTCTGCTGCAGTTTATAACTGATGAAGAGCACTGGAATGAAGAGCTTCTGTTGCAATTCTATGCCACCCTACACATCAAAGGATACAACAGAGATCCGAAGACTTGGGCCCTGGAGTGGATGACCAGCAATGTCCATCACGAAGCCAATGCATTCGATATCATTGAGCTCACCGGCCTACCCACTCCTGGCGAACTCTTCGAGGAAGGCTGTCCACTACACACTGAAGCTCTTGAGAGCATATTCCAGAGGCCTGAACCAAATATGAGTCAGATGCTCTCCATGATGAAGCCATTGCCCCACGATGCTCCTTATCCAACAGAGTTCTTCGTTGAAGACTTTGAGTACTTGCCCAGAACCATCTATCACATTATCCGGCGGACTCTCTGGCCTATTAAAGGGCACTCTCCAAATGCCAAGATCGAGGGTGCAATGAAGACTCTGATATTCTGTATCCTTCATGGCAAATGCTTCAACGCACAGGATTTCTTCATACGCCAACTCGTTGCATCAGGCTCAGATCTGTTTGGTTTAAAGTTCTATGCTCCTTGGGTAATGAGACTGATCAAGCTTCACTCTGCGATCTCATATCAGCCCTCAGCACGCAACCATCGGATCTTCTTGCCAGATGTGGATACCTCTGCTGAAGCTATATATCCTGAGCCTGCCAAGCAACCTTTGAGTCTTCAGAATGCAGAACACCAGAGCTTCACTCAAAACGATGAAGGTGTTGAAGCCATCTCCAGGGTGTATCCTTTGGCTGGCACTACACGTGCGCCACACCCTGCTTCAACTGAAGCCATTGATAGTGCAACTGCTTCCAGACCCAAGAAGCGCGCTCGTGTTCTCAATAACCGAGAGCTTCTTGTGGCCCTTCATCAAAAACAAGATAGGCATCACGACTGGCTAAAGCGTCAGATGAAAAGCCTCTTGGTGGATGTTAATCGTCTTCGAAATCTTACCACCAAGAATGCTTTCGTCACTCATGAAACCTGTCATCGTACATGGAAAGGGCTATCGATGATGTGTACTGAAGTTGAACTTGAAGAGGATGGCTTCACTGAGCGATTTAAGTTTGACACCACACCTCCTAGAAGGGCTGTGATGCGCAACACACCATCACTTGAAGACTCTGAGTTTTCTTCATCTGCTGCCACAATCACTGCCAAAATCATTGATGAAGAAGACGATGCTACATCACCGCCACCTGCTTCAGCACCTCCAAGCTCTTTTGCACCGCCAAACACCTCCAACGACCCTGCTGCTCCTGGGAATGAGTAGACACTCTATGTCTTCAAACCTTTTTGGTCCTTGCTGACAAAAGGGGGAGAAGCATATGGGTTGATAGTCTTCAAGCGGGTCCATATGGGCGGGTGCTTTATGTTTTGCTGTATTTTGCTTCGTGCTTACAACTCTCGTTTTTGCTTCATTTGGTTCTTTGAGTTGTAACACTAAAACTCAATGGTCGTCTGCTACTTGTTTGCCACCCTGTTTTCGAAGATAAATTCCGCATGTGCGACGATAAATTCCGCACTTATCTCATTCAGCAGACGTCCATTTTCCATTATGCATGTCATTATCTTCATATACTTTCACATGCATAGTGGATTGTCATCATAAGCTGAATTGGATCTCCACAAGTACAACCTGCCATGTGCATTTGCATTCCAAAAGCAAATTAACTTATATGCACATCTTCAGGGGGAGCCCTTGAAACTTATGAAGACAATTCCTTATCCTTTACAATTTCACAGACTATATTCCCCGTTGAAAACTTCAACTAGTTTGTCATCAATCACCAAAAAGGGGGAGATTGTAAGTGCATCTAGTGCCACCCCTAGTTGGTTTTGGAGTATTGACGACAAACCTAGTTGAGGGACTAATGTGTTTGTGAGAATTGCAGGATAACACAGGTAGAAGTCCCTCATTGATTCAGTTTTACTACCAGAGATGACCCCTAAAAATGTATGAAGACATTGAAGCCAAAGGTGGTATATGAAGATATTCACATTGAAGACTATGACAAAAGAAGACACGTTATGAAGCCTATGGAGCTCGAAGACTTAGATCTTTCGTAGTTCTTTTTCTTTTGTGTTGAGTCATAGGAACCACCGTACTGTTAAGTGGGGTCCAGGAGAACCAGTCAGAATAACTGAAGTGATGCCTAAACCAAAAACCTATGTCTTCGAGTGAAGACAATGAGAGCAAATCTTGTCCAGAGCCGGACAAGTCAGCTTTGCTTGTAGCCCGAGTAAAGTTGCCATGAGAGTTTGAAATCTGACCGTTGAGACACGTGTCAGTTCCTTAGTGACCCAGGGTCATTTCGGACAAATCAGGTCGGGTTGCCAAGCAAGGAGAAAAGCCCTAACCACCCAGAGCCAGAGAACATTGGGCATCACTTAAGTCTTCTTGTCTGTGTGATCTGAAGACTTATTACACTTGAGGACTATGAATCCTCCAGACGGTTAGGCGTCGCGTTCAGAGCATCCAAGAGACATTGTGGATTGCCAGTGAACGAAGTATGTGAAGGTTTGGGAGTCTACCTTGAAGACTTACCAGAGTGATTGGGTGAGGACTATGTACCTTAGCTCAAGGAGAATACGGTGAGGACTTGGTGTCCTGAGCTGCGTGTTCAGGACTGGGTGTCCGGGACTGTGTGTCCTAAGGTTTAAATACCTAGCCGCTCCAACCATACGTACAGTTGTCACAGCAACTGGAACTGGTCCAACACATCATTGTCTTCAACGAGTCACCGGTTTCATCTTCACTTCCTTTTTCTTACTGTTACTCATTGTGAAGCCATTGCATGCTTGCTCTATCTTTTGTCTTCACAACGTGAATGTATGATCTGTTTGGCTTCATAACTTCTTCCTACCTGATCCTTATTACACTGCAGCTATTTATCTTTGTGCTTTCACTCTATTGAATACTTGACCATGGCTTGCCTAGTGTAATCTAACTTCCGCTGCATAGTAATAGGCAAAATCTTCGCTATTTGTCTTCATAACTCCCATGTTTTGAAGACTTTCATAAAAATCGCCTATTCACCCCCCCTCTAGTCGATATAATGCACTTTCAGACATAATTCTTCTATGCAGCAACGAGGATAATCCTCAGATCATGGATCCAATCCGCATCATTTCTACTATCATCTTTCAACATAGTTTTCTCTAGGAACATATCATAAATAAAATGGGGAAGCTATACACGAGCAATTGATCTACAACATAGATATGAAAATACTATCATGACTAAGTTCATGATAAATTAAAGTTCAATTAATCATATTACTTAAGAACTCCCACTTAGATAGACATCCCTCTAATCATCTAAGTGATCATGTGATCCATATCAACTACACCATGTCCGATCATCACGTGAGATGGAGTAGTTTTCAATGGTGAACATCACTATGTTGATCATATCTACTATATGATTCACGCTCGACCTTTTGGTCTCAGTGTTCCGAGGCCATATCTGCATATGCTAGGCTCGTCAAGTTTAACCAGAGTATTCTGCATGTGCAAAACTGGCTTGCACCCGTTGTATGTGAACGTAGAGCTTATCACACTCGATCATCATGTGGTGTCTCAGCACGACGAACTGTAGCAACGGTGCATACTCAGGGAGAACACTTATACCTTGAAATTTAGTGAGAGATGATAACCCACAAGTATAGGGGATCGCAACAGTTTTTGATAAGTAAGAGTGTCGAACCCAACGAGGAGCTAAAGGTAGAACAAATATTCCCTCGAGTTCTATCGACCACCGATACAACTCTACGCACGCTTGACGTTCGCTTTACCTAGAACAAGTATGAAACTAGAAGTACTTTGTAGGTGTTGTTGGATAGGTTTGCAAGATAATTAAGAGCATGAAAATAAAACTAGGGGCTGTTAAGGTAAAGAAGCAACTAAAGTAAATATAGCGAGTGTGGAAAAGTGGTGGTAGGAGTTGCGAAATTGTCCCTTAATCAATTGACTACTTTACTAGACCGATAGCAAGTATTATGTGGGAGAGGCCACTGCTAGCATGTTATCCCTTACTTGGAATTCTATGCACTTATGATTGGAACTATTAGCAAGCATCCGCAACTACTAACGTTCATTAAGGTAAAACCCAACCATAGCATTAAGATATATTGGTCCCCCTTCAATCCCGTATGCATCAATTTCTATGCTAGGTTGAAGCTTCTGTCACTCTTGCCCTCCAATACATAGTCCTATCAACATACAACTAACCCTATGGTGTGATCCACGTGCGCGCTCATATGATGGGAACCAAAGGACAGCAACATAACCACAAGCAAATTAAATCAATCATAACAATTCATCAACCACCGATAGGACAACGAAAATCTACTCAGACATCATAGGATGACAACACATCATTGGATAATAATATGAAGCATAAAGCAGCATGTTCAAGTAGAGGGTACAACGGGTTGCGGGAGAGTGGACCGCCGTAGATAGAGGGGGGAAGGTGATGGAGATGTTGGTGAAGATGGCGGAGGTGTTGGTGAAGATCGCGGTGATGATGATGATGGCCACGACGGCGTTCCGGCGCCACCGGAGGAGAGGGGGAGAGGGGCCCCCTTCTTCCTCTTCTTCCTTGACCTCCTCCCTAGATGGGAGAAGGGTTTCCCCTCTGGTCCTTGGCCTGCATGGCATGGGAGGGGCGAGAGCCCCTCCAAGGTTGGATCTATCTCTCTGTTTCTCCCTGGTTCTGCGTTCTGTTCTGGCTCTGTTTCACCGTTTCGTATATATATGGAGATCCATAACTCCGATTGGCCTGAAACCTTCGTCGTGATTTTTTTTCTGAATATTAGCTTTCTTGCGGCAAAAGAAGAGCATCAACCGCCTTACGGTGGGCTCACGAGGGTAGGGGCGCGCCCCCTGCCTCGTGACCACCTCGGGCACTGGTTCGCGTTGATTTTCCTTCCGAATTTTCCATATTTTCCAAAAATAAGCTCCATCCGTTTTTATCCCGTTTGGACTCCGTTTGATATGGATATTCTGCGAAACCAAAAACATGCAACAGACAGGAACTGGCACTTGGCACTGGGGCACTGGATTAATATGTTATTCCCAAAAATAATATAAAAAGTTGCCAAAAAGTATATGAAAGTTGAATAATATTGGCATGGAACAATCAAAAATTATAGATACGAGAGACGTATCAGCATCCCCAAGCTAATTCCTGCTCGTCCTCGAGTAGGTAAATGATAAAAAAGATAATTTGATGTGGAATGCTACCTAGCATAATCTTGATCATATGTCTAATCATGGCATGAATATTAAGACACGAGTGATTCAAAGCAATAATCTATCCTTTGACATAAAGACAATAATATTTCAAGCATACCAACCAAGCAATTATGTCTTATTGAAATAAATAGCCAAAGAAACTCATCCCTACAAAATCATATAGTCTGGCTATGCTCCATCTTCAACCACACAAAGCATTCACATCATGCACAACCCCGATGACAAGTCAAGCAATTGTTTCATACTTTGATTTTGACGTTCTCAAACCTTTTCAACTTTCACGCAATACATGAGCGTGAGCCATGGACATAGCACTATAGGTGGAATAGAATATGATGGTGGGGGTTATGTGGAGAATACAAAAAAGGAGAAAGTCTCACATCAACTAGGCGTATCAACGGGCTATGGAGATGCCCATCAATAGATATCAATGTGAGTGAGTAGGGATTGCCATGCAACGGATGCACTAGAGCTATAAGTGTATGAAAGCTCCAACTGAAACTAAGTGGGTGTGCATCCAACTTGCTTGCTCATGAAGACCTCGGGAATTTGAGGAAGCCCATCATCGGAATATACAAGCCAAGTTCCATAATGAAAATTCCCACTAGTATATGAAAGTGATAACTCAAGAGACTCTCTATATGAAGAACATGGTGCTACTTTGAAGAACAAGTGTGGTAAAAGGATAGTAACATTGCACCTTCTCTCTTTTTCTCTCATTTTATTTATTATTATTATTATTTTGGTGGGCTTCTTTGGCCTCTTTTTTATTTGGGCTTCTTTGGCCTCTTTTTTTTTAAAGTCTGGAGTCTCATCCCGACTTATGGGGGAATCATAGTCTCCATCATCCTTTCCTCACTGGGGCAATGCTCTAATAATGATGATCATCACACTTTTATTTACTTACAACTCAATGTCTAGAACAAAGTATGACTATATGAATGCCTCCGGCAGTGTACCGGGATGTGAAATGATGACAAAAAAAAATGAAAAAGCCATGAAAACATCATGCTAGCTATCTTACGATCATGCAAAGCAATATGACAATAAATGCTTAAGTCATGTATATGATGATGATGGAAGTTGCATGGCAATATATCTCGGAATGGCTATCGAAATGCCATGATAGGTAGGTATGGTGGCTGTTTTGAGGAAGGTATATGGTGGGTTTATGGTACCGGCGAAAGTTGCGCAGTACTAGAGAGGCTAGCAATGGTGGAAGGGTGAGAGTGCGTATAATCCATGGACTCAACATTAGTCATAAAGAACTCACATACTTATTGCAAAAATCTATTAGTCATCGAAACAAAGTACTACGCGCATGCTCCTAGGGAATAGATTGGTAGGAAAATACCATCGCTCGTCCCCGACCGCCACTCATAAGGAAGACAATCAATAAATAAATCATGCTCCGACTTCGTTACATAACGGTTCACCATACGTGCATGCTACGGGAATCACAAACCTCAACAGAAGTATTTCTAAAATCCACAATTACCCACTAGCATGACTTTAATATCACCATCTTTATATCGCAAAACTATTGCAAGGAATCAAACATATCATATTCAGTGATCTACAAGTTTTATGTAGGATTGTATGACTAACCATGTGAATGACCAATTCATGTCATCTCTCTAAATAGATATAAGTGAAGCAAGAGAGTTCAATTCTTTCTACAAAAGATATGCCCACGCTCTAACAAATATAAGTGAAGCAAAAGATCATTCTACAAATGGTGGTTGTCTAAGTGAAGAGAAACAGGCAATCCAAACTTCAAATGATATAAGTGAAGCACATGAAGCATTCTATAAAGCCATACTCAAAAGATATAAGTGAAGTGCAAAGAGCATTCTATAAATCAACCAAGGACTATCTCATACCAGCATGGTGCATAAAAAGAAAAAGAAAAACCTAAATGCAAAAGACGCTCTAAGACTTGCACATATCGCATGAACGAAACGAATCCGAAAACATATCGATATTTGTTGAAGAAAGAGGGGATGCCTCCCCAGCATCCCCAAGCTTAGATGCTTGAGTCTCCTTGAATATTTACTTGGGGTACCTCGGGCATCCCCAAGCTTGAGCTCTTTCCTCTCTTCCTTCTTCTCACATCGAGACCTTCTCGATCATCGAACACTTCATCCACACAAAACTTCAACAGAAAACTCGGTAAGATCCATTAGTATAATAAAGCAAATCACTACTCTAAGTATTGTTGCAAACCAATTCATATTTTTTTTTGCATTGTGTCTACTGTAATATAACTTTTTCATGGCTTAATCCACTAATATAAATTGATAGTTTCATCAAAACAAGCAAACTATGCATCAAAAACAGAATATGTCTAAAACAGAACAGTCTGTAATAATGTGAACATTCACCATACTTATGATACTTGAAAAATTCTGCGAAAATTAGTAAAAATAAACAATTTGTATAGGAAGACAGTGCAAAAAGAATCAGAACCATTTGACGTTCCAGCTAAAAATGTAAAACCGCGCACTACATCCAAAGTTTCTGTCCTGCACAGTACAAACCAACACGCATCGTAAACATCCTAAAGGCAAACCTTGGCACATTATTTTTATAATACAATGGAATTGTACAAGGGGGTAATTATTTTTGTTGAAAAGTTTCTGTAATCAAGATTCACAAAGTTGTCGTGAGCATGAACAAAGTTCAAGGAGCTCTCCCACTTCAACAGTGCTTGTCTTTCTCACTTTCACTTTCCTTTTTGAAAAAGTTTTGGGTTCCCCTCTTTATTTTTGTTGTTTTTAAACTATATGAAAGCACTCAACAGAAATAAATGACTCTCTAAAACTTCCGGGTTGTCTCCCTGGCAGCGCTTTCTTTAAAGCCATTAAGCTAGGCATAAAGTGCTCAAGTAGTGAATCCACTCGGATCCCAAGGTATATCAAAGCCAATTTTAATTAACAATGATTTGTAATTTAGTAGTGAGCTCAAAGCAACATATATCAAGCAATGACGAAGTCTAACTCTCTTCCTATGCATCGGCATGTCATAAAAGAACAATTCATGCACACCTAGTAAAGGTCAATGCATAGTATAAACAGTTTCTTGCAATTTTATCATGTTGGAAACATAGAGAGGTGGAGATATAGTTCCTCTCTCATAATAATTGCAAGTAGGAGCAGCAAGCACATGCATATTATATTTATCGAAATCATCATGTGCAATGGTAAAAGGCAACCCATCAATATAATCCTTAATAAGTGCAAACTTCTCCGATATAGTATAATCGGGAGAATTCAAAAAGATAATAGGACTATCATGCGTGGGTGCAATAGCAACAATTTCATGTTTAACATAAGGAACTATAGCAAGTTCATCTCCATAAGCATAATTCATATTGGCATCTTGGCCATAAGCATAGCAAGCATCATCAAAAAGGGATATTTCAAAAGAATCATAGGGATCATAACAGTCATCATAGCAATCATCCTTCGGTAAGCACGAAGGGGAATTAAACAATGTATGAGTTGAAGAGTTACTCTCATTAGAAGGTGGGCACGGGTGATCAATCCGCTCTTCCTCCTTTTGTTCTTCGCTCTCCTCCTCATCTTTTTCATCCAATGAGCTCATAGTGTCATCAACTTCTTCTTCCATAGATTACTGCAAAATATTAGTCTCTTCTTGGACAGCGGAGTATTCCTCAATATATTGTTTCACATACGTATTAGAAGCATAATTATCATAGCAATATTTAAGTATAGCAAAAAATTTAGATTTATGAAAAGTAGCATCATACTTTTCAATCAAAGAAGCAATTTCATAAGCACCCTCAAAAGCAACAAATTCTTCAATTTGTTGAACATCATAGTAACTATAAACACCTTTAGCATAAGAAGATAAGATTCCATTATCAATAAACTCAAATTGGTAGGGAAGGTGTTTCTTAGGGTTTTCAGAACAACAAGTAAAATCATATAATTCACATAAATTCCAAGCATAGCATTGCAAACGTTGAATCTGACTCCATAATAATTTCCCTTTTTTAGATATACGGTGTCGCACATAACAAGCATGCTCATCTAATGATTTGCCCTCAACTAAGCTAGTTGGGGTTTCAGCACGAGCACATAGGGATCGAAGATGATCCAAGTACTAAGCTTCAGCAGTGTGATAGATTTTGATTGGTTCTTTAACCATTGGTTCAGTAGGTACAACTAAATTTTTTGGTATTTTGCGTTTCCTACCCATAACTGAAGATAGGAAACAACTAAGAACAGCAAATAAAAATTACTTAGTGATAAAGCAAACAAGCACACACAAGAATATTCACCCCACGCTATTGCTCCCCGGCAACGGCGCCAGAAAAAGGTCTTGATAACCCACAAGTATAGGGGATCGCAACAATTTTCGATAAGTAAGAGTGTCGAACCCAACGAGGAGCTAAAGGTAGAACAAATATTCCCTCAAGTTCTATCGACCACCGATACAACTCTACGCACGCTTGACGTTCACTTTACCTAGAACAAGTATGAAACTAGAAGTACTTTGTAGGTGTTGTTGGATAGGTTTGCAACATAATTAAGAGCACGAAAATAAAACTAGGGGTTGTTAAGGTAAAGAAGCAACTAAAGTAAATATAGCGAGTGTGGAAAAGTGGTGGTAGGAGATGCGAAATTGTTCCTTAAGAAATTGACTACTTTACTAGACCGATAGCAAGTCTTATCTGGGAGAGGCCACTGCTAGCATGTTATCCCTTACTTGGAATTCTATGCACTTATTATTGGAACTATTAGCAAGCATCCGCAACTACTAACGTTCATTAAGGTAAAACCCAACCATAGCATTAAGATATATTGGTCCCCCTTCAATCCCGTATGCATCAATTTCTATGCTAGGTTGAAGCTTCTGTCACTCTTGCCCTCCAATACATAGTCCTATCAACATACAACTAACCCTATGGTGTGATCCACACACGCGCTCATATGATGGGCACCAAAGGACAGCAACATAACCACAAGCAAATTAAATCAATCATAGCAATTCATCAACCACCGATAGGACAAGGAAAATCTACTCAGACATCATAGGATGGCAACACATCATTGGATAATAATATGAAGCTTAAAGCACCATGTTCAAGTAGAGGGTACAGCGGGTTGTGGGAGAGTGGACCGCTGTAGATAGAGGGGGGAAGGTGATGGAGATGTTGGTGAAGATGGTGGAGGTGTTGGTGAAGATCGCGGTGATGATGATGGCCACGGCGGCGTTCCGGCGCCACCGGAGGAGAGGGGGAGAGGGGCCCCTTCTTCCTCTTCTTCCTTGACCTCCTCCCTAGATGGGAGAAGGGTTTCCCCTCTGGTCCTTGGTATGCCCCTAATTTTTAGGTATGCTCAGTTTTGCCCCTCCGCCGTTAGTTTCACTTATAGAAATGCCCTTCTCTGTCGTTACCGTCCGGTCAAAGGTCTTTGACCGTCCTGAAAAAATAGCAAAAAAATCAAAAAAATATGAAATTTGGTGGGATCAAAGATAGTCATGTCTGCAAGGCGCGTGCATATTTTCATGCTGTTCGGACACTCCGGGAGCTCGTGTCAAAGGAAAACATAAATTTTGTACGCATGCGAGCAGTAAATTCAAAAAAAATAGAAAAAAATCAAAAAAAATATGAAATTTCGTGGGACTCAAGATATTCAGGTGCGCAAGATGTGTGCACGTTTTTGTTGTGTTTGGACATTGTAGGAGCTCGTGGAGAAAAAAACAAATTTTAGCTCAAAAAACTTTGAAAAAATGCACTATTTTGTTTTTTTCTCTAGAGCGCCCCGTACGTCATTTGATCACCAAAACTTGCAAGCACTTTGTGCACTCAAGCCTCTTTGACGCCAAATAAATTCAAATTTTTTTGAACTTTTTTGCTATTTTTTTCGAATTTACTATTCATAGGCATAAATTATTTTTGTTTTCCTTTGCCACGAGCTCCCGGAGTGTCCAACCAACACAAAAATGTGCACGCGCCTTGCGGACATGACTATCTTCGATCCCACCAAATTTCATATTTTTTTGATTTTTTTTGCTATTTTTTTCTGGATGGTCAAAGTACTTTGACCGGACGGTAACGGCGCAAAAGGGCATTTCTATAAGTGACACTAACGACGGAGGGGCAAAACTGAGCATACCTGAAAATTAGGGGCAAAACTGAGTAGTGGCTTCGAGTTAGGGGCAGAACTGGAATTGGCCCATATATATATATATGGAGATCCGTAACTCCGATTGGCCTGAAACCTTCGCCGTGATTTTTTTCCGAATATTAGCTTTCTTGCGGCAGAAGAAGAGTCAACCGCCTTACGGTGGGCTCACGAGGGTATGGGCGTGCCCCCCTGCCTCGTGACCACCTCGGGCACTGGTTTGCATTGATTTTCCTTCCAAATTTTCCATATTTTCCAAAAATAAGCTCTGTCCGTTTTTATCCCGTTTGGACTCCGTTTGATATGGATATTCTGCGAAACCAAAAACATGCAACAGACAGGAACTGGCACTGGGCACTGGATTAATATGTTAGTCCCAAAAATAATATAAAAAGTTGCCAAAAAGTATATGAAAGTTGAATAATATTAGCATGGAACAATCAAAAATTATAGATACGACGGAGACGTATCAAGAGATCATCTTATAATGCTACCACCGAACTAAGGAAAATAAGATGCATAAAGGATAAACATCGCATGCAATTAATATAAGTGATATGATATGGTCATCATCATCTTGTGCCTTTGATCTCCATCTCCAAAGCACCGTCATGATCACCATCGTCACCGGCTTGACACCTTGATCTCCATTGAAGCATCATTGTCATCTCGCCAACTATTGCTTCTACGACTATCGCTACCGTTTAGTGATAAAGTAAAGCAATTACATGGTGATTGCATTTCATACAATAAAGCGACAACCATATGGCTCCTGCCAGTTGCCGATAATTGTGTTACAAAACATTATCATCTCATACAATAAAATTTAGCATCATGTCTTGACCATATCACATCACAACATGCCCTGCAAAAACAAGTTAGACGTCCTCTACTTTGTTGTTGCAAGTTTTACGTGGCTGCTACGGGCTGAGCAAGAACCGTTCTTACCTACGCATCAAAAACCACAACGCGGTATAGTGATTGCTTTTTGATCTTCAAAAAGAACCCGGTTCATTGAACCTGATTCAACTAAAGTTGGAGAAACTGACACCCATCAGCCACCTGTGTGCGAAACACGTTGGTAGAACCAGTCTCGCGTAAACGTACGTGTAATGTCGATCTGGGCCGCTTCATCCAACAATACCGCTGAATCAAGAAACAACTAGTGACGGCAAGCAATATGTACATACCCACGCCCACAACTCCTTTGTGTTCTACTCGTGCATATAACATCTACGCATAAACCTGGCTATGATACCACTATTGGGGAACGCAGTAATTTCAAAAAAAATTCCTACGCACACGCAAGATCTATCATGGTGATGCATAGCAACGAGAGGGGAAGAGTGTTGTCCACGTACCCTCGTAGACCGTAAGCGGAAGTGTTATGACAATGCAGTTGATGTAGTTGTATGTCTTCACGATCCGACCGATCCTAGTACCGAAAGTACGGCACCTCCGCGATCTGCACACGTCTGGCTCAGTGACGTCCCACGAACTCTCGATCTAGCTGAGTGTCGAGGGAGAGCTTCGTCAGCACGACGGCGTGATGACGGTGATGATGAAGCTACCGTCGCAGGGCTTCGCCTAAGCACTACGATGATATGACCGAGGTGGATTATGGTGGAGGGGGGCACCACATGCGGCTAAGGGATCAATGATCAACTTGTGTGTTCTAGGGTGCCCCCTGCCCCCGTATATAAAGGAGCAAGGGAGAGGCCGGCCATGGGGCGCGCCAATGAGGGGGAGGAGTCCTCCTCCTAGTAGGAGTAGGACTCCCACTTTCCTAGTCCAACTCCCAAGCGGGGGCGCGGACAGCCCTATGGCCCCTCCTCTCTCTCACACAAGGCCCATGTTGGCCCATTAGTTCCCCCGGTGGTTTCGATAACCCCCCGGCACTCCGATAATTATCCGGTGACCCCCGGAACTCATCCGGTGTCCGAATATAGTCATCCAATATATCAATCTTTATGTCTCGACCATTTTGAGACTCCTCGTCATGTCCGTGATCACATCCAGGACTCCAAACTACCTTCGGTGCATCAAAACACATAAACTCATAATACCGATTGTCACCGAACGTTAAACGTGCGGACCCTACGGGTTCGAGAACTATGTAGACATGACCGAGACACGTCTCCGGTCAATAACCAATAGCAGAACCTGGATGTTCATATTGGCTCCCACATATTCTACAAAGATCTTTATCGATCAAACCGCATAACGATATATGTTGTTTCCTTTATCATCGGTATGTTACTTGCCCGAGATTCGATCGTCGGTATCTCAATACCTAGTTCAATCTTGTTACCGGCAAGTCTCTTTACTTGTTCCGTAATGCATCATCGCGTAACTAACTCTTTAGTCACATTGCTTGCAAGGCTTATAGTGATGAGTATTATCGAGAGGGCCCAGAGATACCTCTCCGATAATCGGAGTGACAAATCATAATCTCGATCTATGCCAACTCAACAAACACCATTGGAGACACCTGTAGAGCATCTTCATAACCACCTAGTTACGTTGTGACATTTGATAGCACACTAAGTGTTACTCTGGTATTCGGGAGTTGCATAATCTCATAGCCATAGGAACATGTATAAGTTATGAAGAAAGCAATAGCAACAAAATAAACGATCATCGTGCTAAGCTAACGGATGGGTCAAGTCAATCACATCATTCTCTAATGATGTGATCCCGTTAATCAAATGACAACTCTTTGTCCATGGCTAGGAAACTTAACCATCTTTGATTAATGAGCTAGTCAAGTAGAGGCATACTAGTGACACTCAATTTGTCTATGTATTCACACATGTACTAAGTTTCCGGTTAATACAATTCTAGCATGAATAATAAACATTTATCATGATATAAGGAAACATAAATAACAACTTTATTATTGCCTCAAGGGCATATTTCCTTCACACCCAGACTTCTTAATCGACCAAGTTCAGCAATTAAACAGAGCTAGCTAACCTAAACATTACTCTAACAAATTAAAAAACGGCGCTCTTAATTAAACAAAACAAAGAGTACTACTACGGCTGGTGCTCGTCGATCTCCGCCGCCGCCTCCATGTCCAGCTCGCGCCCGACGGTCTCCTGGGGAAGGGGCTCCATGGCATCAATTGCACCATACTCGACAAGCATCTCGCCATACGCGTCTGCCATATCTTTGGAATAGGCCGCCACAAGTTGGCGTGGGCGGCCGCTATCTAGGCTTTGGCAGGCTCCGTCGTGGCGAGGTATGCCGCGCAGGAACGGATGGCTGCTCGAACTCTCTCAGCGATTGCCAACTCTTGGGTCGTGGGTTGCCGACCATTGTCAGAGAAGCTTCGTTCAATTTGTGCAGTGATCGCCACGAGCTGGGCATGGACGGCCTCGACATGGTGGTGGGCTGCCTCCATCAAGGCTAAGGCCGCCACTGCGGAACGAACAGCTGGTGTGCCGCTCTCGCTAGTTGTTATCCCCGAGGCAGATGCTACTGCCGCCGCCTGAGAAGCAACAGCAGCCGTTTGGGCTGCCTTGGCTGCCCGGACGTAGGTTGTGGTCACCCTCACGAAGCTTGTTAGCACGCGCCTGGCGGTTGCGGCCGCGCTCTCGCTGGAGTGGGCCGCTGAAGTTGCCCTCACGACGCGGGTCCATGTCCCCATCTTTCACTAGCGACGATTGAACAGTGAAATGATATTTGAGGAGTGGGCTAGTGTGCTTGACACTCCGACGGTGCTCCAAGATATTTTGTGCTGCATATCACATGGTTGGCGATAATAAACTGTGCGCGATCTACTTGATTTTTTGCCTTGATTTGAATTATGAAATGGGGTCACAGCTGCAAAGGATGGTGTTTGAATTGGTAGAACTTTTATCTGCAGTGAACATACAACTATAGGTGTGTCGTCAAAAAAATTGGAATTATTCAGGGTTCGTTTGGATGTTTTTATACATTAACTTGGTTTTGTAGGCATTTCAGGTGCATAATTCAAATTAGAACTACATGCACATGCTCCAGTGCATATAAATTGGTTGAAAAATCAAATTTGTGTCCTTCGGTGCATGCTTAGGTCCCATGCAAGAAATGGGAATGAATTTTAAACACCCTGCCACCATCACTCGGCTGCGAACAGTGAGATACTTGGTTTTTAAATTCTAGTAAATCCAAAACTCGTCTGAAATTCGTGAAACTTGGCATGCTATCATGGAGCGGCATCAACATGTCGTGGTAAATTTTTTGTCCCATTTAGGGCAGGTTTGGGTATAAGCTTCTCATAAACCAGAGCTTCTCACAACAAGCGTGATGGTTTCGGTAGGGAACGTGCCACCTTTGGGGACGAAACGATATCCATTGCCTCTTATTTCTTTGAGAAAAATTCTAGTGTCAATATAGAACAACAGGAGTGTTGTGTTTAATTTTGGAATTTTTCGAGCTTTGTTTGGACATTTTTATACATTAACTTGGTTTTCCAAGCATTTCAGGTGCATAATTCAAATTTGAACAACATGCACATGCTCCAATTCATATAAATTGGTTGAAAGATCAAATTTGTGTCCTTCCGTGCATGCTTAGGTCCCACGCAAGAAATGGAAATGAATTTCAAACACCCTATCACCGTCACTCGGCTGCAAACATTGATATCTTGGCTTTTAGATTCTAGTAAATCCAAAACTCGTTTGAAATTCATGAAATATGCTATCATGGAGCGGCATCAACATGCCATGGTAAAAAATGTATCCCATTTGGGGCAGGTTTGGGTATAAGCTTCTCACAAACCAGAGCTTCTCACAAACTAGAGCTTCTCACAACAAGCATGATGGTTTCGGTAGGGAACGTGCCACCTTTGGGGACAAAATGATATCCGTTGCCTTTTATTGCTTTCTAAAATTTTCTAGTGTTAACATAGAACAACAAGAGTGTTGTGTTTAATTTTGGAATTTTTCGGGGTTCGTTTGGACATTTTTATACATTAACTGGGTTTTACAGGCATTTTCAGGTGCATAATTCAAATTGGAACTACATGCACATGCTCCAGTGCATATAAATTGGTTGAAATATCAAATTTGTGTCCTTCGGTGCATGCTTAGGTCCCATGCAAGAAATGGGAATGAATTTCAAACACCCTGCCACTGTCACTCGGCCGCAAACACTGAGATACTTGGTTTTTAAATTCTAGTAAATCCAAAACTCATCTAAAATTCATGAAACTTGGCATGCTATCATGGAGCGACATCAACATGTTGTGGTAAAAATTTTGTCCCATTTGGGGCAGGTTTGGGTATAAGCTTCTCCCAAACCAGGGCTTCTCACAACAAGCGTGATGGTTTCGGTAGGGAACGTGCCACCTTTGGGGACGAAATGATATATGTTGTCTCTTATTGCTTTCAAAAAATTTCTAGTGTCAACGTAGAACAACAGGAGTGTTGTGTTTAATTCTGGAATTTTTGGGGTTCGTTTCGACATTTTTATACATGAACTAGGCTTTCTAGGCATTTTATGTGCATAATTCAAATTTGAACTACATGCACATGCTCCAGTGCATATAAACTGGTTGGAAAATCAAATCTATTTCCTTTGGTGCATGCTTAGATCCCATGCAAGAAATGGAAATGAATTTCAAACACCAGGGCAGTGTTGATTGCCAGCAAAATGTTGAGATACTTGATTTTTAAATTCTAGTAAATCCAAAATTCATCTGAAATTCAAGAAACTTGGCATGCTATAATGGAATGGCACCCGACATGTTGTGGTATTTTTCATGTCCATTTTGAGAGAAGGCGCACTCGAATAACTGCAGACAAAGGCATTTTGAAACAAATAGCTGCCACTGTAACATCTCAAACATTTTGTATAATTTAAATTGTGTGCATTCTGTTAACCATTCACGTAACGCCACGTCTCACTCTTTTAATGGCTAGGAGGTGTCGTGCGGATAGATGCTTGAGTTCTTGACTAAATGGGAGGCGTGCGAGCTGTACTCCAATGCGGAGGCTCACCGAGAAGCGTGCGAGCTGTACGCCGTGCAGGCTCACCGGGAAGCGAGCCCTTTGACTTCCATGGCCGTACGCCTTGCTCGCATCCTCTCCATTAGTGGCGCCCAAGCCGCAGTTTAATAAGGTTTTTAAATATAAAACACTCACCGCAAACGTTTTAGTTAGAACACCGTATGCAAAACCGACAACTTCCCCAGGAAGCCAAGGGAAATGTGCCTAGCAGGATTTGTGCAGCTCTTGATCGCAAACTTTTTAGTTAGAACACCCGTATGCAAACCGACAGCTTCCCCAGGAAGCCAAGAGAAAATGCGCCGAGCAGGATTTCTGCAGCTCTTGATCGCAAATGTTTTAGATAGAACACTCGTATGCAAAGTGAGAGCTATAGTCTTCCCCCTTAAGTCGAGGGAAAATTTGTAGGCAGGATTTGTGCATCCCTTCAACGCAAACGGTTGTTTTGGATGACCCGTATGCAACCACGTACAAACAATTTGGTAAGATTTGCATCTTTCATATTGGGTATGTTGCCATTTGTCAAACTGGAAAATTTGACATTTGTTGATCTAATAACACTGCCATTTGTCAATCCTTGTAACACTGCCATTTGTCAAAATATGCAGCTAAAAATCACTAGTACTATCTAATTTTTGCAACTAAAATTCAGTAATTAAGCATAGATTTCATTCATAGATTAAGCAGTTGTTCTTAATTTATACAAACAGTTCAACTCGACAGCTGAACTGACCAACCTTTTCCCCAATTGTTGCCAACCATGTACTGAAATAGCTAGTTCAACTATATATACTAGCATGTTGTACAGTTCCACCACACATCTATAGTCAGATGAACTGAACAAAATAGCCCCTAAATACTACTACTACAGAGGGGCTTTGTGCTACTTCCGGCAGCCTCTCCTTTGTCGAGCGCGCTCAGTAAGAGGCAGAGGAGGAGGAGCCTACCGACGAGCTGGACAAATGCAATATGGTGCCTGCCGCTGCTGCATGTTCAATGACGCTCGCTAGCTCGAACGCCCACTGTCGCTCCAGACGATCCCTCTCGAAGCGGCCGAACTGCTCATAGATCTCCTGATTCCTCGCCTCTGCGTTGGCGTGTGCTGCGGCCACGGCTACGGTAAGGCTCTTTGCATGCTCGACAAGGCGCTCCTCCTCCTCCCGCGGGAACTCGATGTAGCGCGCAAGGTTGCTGACGCACGTGCGGGCCTCCTCCTCCGCCTCCCTCCTTCGGGTGATGGTGGCGGAGCGGGTGATGATCCCGGTGGTCGACGGTGGGCTGGCGGCCATAGCGGCCTATGATGGGATGCTGGCCACGACGGCCACCTCCCGCCTTTGGGCCGCGGTGGCGGAGCGGGTGATGGCCGGCAGTGGGGTGGCGGCCACGACGGCCACCTCCCGCCTTCGGGCCACGGTGGCGGAGCGGGCGATGGCCCTGGCTTTCGACAGTGGTGTGGCGGCAACGGCGGGCAACAGCTGCCGACGGGCAGCGGCAGCGGAGCGTGTGGTGGGTGTTCCACGCACACCCAATAGGGACGCCACACGCACTACATTAAGACGGGGACTGAGCCGCCGCCGCGGTGTAGCCTCCCAACTGGAGCTGTCCTCTGATGACGGTGGAGTGGCTGAGCGACGATGACACCGACCGGTGCCATTGGCGATTGTGGGAGAAGCAGACGGGATAAGCTACAGGGAGGGAGGGGAAAATGCGACGCAGGACTCGCCGGCCATGAGGGTTTATATAGCAGGCCGGTAAAGCATTGGGATTTTGGCGGATTTCACCGAGTCGGGCGGGAACCTGCGAGGTTGCACGGGAATGGGCTCACCGATGATTCATTGGCGCCACTTCGAGCCACTGTTTGGCCAAAAGAACGCCCCCGCGCGCTGCGCAAGCTTGCGCTGTAAGCCATCTGCGGCTGCAGGGTGACAAGACATGCGAGAGGAGGACGAAAGGACATGTACACATACGGTTAATACAAAAAAACATTTGCGATTTAATTACCTACTATACCCCAGTCCTGGTTTATAAGTAGGATTTAACTAATAAAATACGAATGCATGTCGCCAAAGATTATATCGTTGGATTCGTATTTGAACATAGTTTCCAGTTATACAATTTTTGTAACATGCATTAACACTTTTTTGTTTAAATTTAAGATTATATATCAGCAAGCGTATGCCCGCAACACACACGGCTTATTCCATCACAAACAACTCGGATGGATCAAATGTATGCCACGTACCGCACACGCAACTCTAATCTGACTCGTGCTTGATGTCTCCCTCATCGCTCGCACAGTTCGTCCTATATGCCACGTATCACTGTGCCGGCCTCTGCTCACGTCCCTCGGCAAGCTCTGCTCGCCGTTAGGCGCCGCGGTGCGCTCTGCTCGCATCCGTCGACGCGCTCGGCTTGTGGACAGTTTTTCCTTGCGTGTTCAACTGCTATATGCATATATATATATATATATGTGTGTGTGTGTGTGTGTGTGTGGTTGCTCGCCATTGAGGCAACCGCAGAGCGCTCTGCTCGCATCCCTCCGCACATGCTCTGCCAGCGGTTCGGCGTGCGCACGATCACGTCGGTGGCCCCATATGCATGCGGTTGCGCCACGCATTGCCACGCGATGCAAATACGTACGGCATGATGGAGTTACGCACTGCAAATTATAACTGCCATCAGGGCCTGCCGATATTCCTGGCCGCCCGGCTTCCCCTTTAATTCCCGCCGCCATTATAAGCTTAGTCTCTTCAACATTTTGATCGCGTCCCACAACACAATAAGCACACCCATGACGACACATAGAGAGGGGGTGTCTAGCGGCGCTCCAATGGAGTTCGGCGAGCATAGAGTGGAGACCCACGCGAGGGGGACGGATCTCTCAGTGGTGTACACCATCGACCCGGCCGTGGTGGACGACTACATCAACAGCGTTGAGCAGTTGCTTGCTCGAGACAAGTACAATGTGGTCGGCATCGACCTCCAGTACACCGCCGGTCGTCCTGGCATAGATCAGAAGGTTGTCATCGCCCAGTTGTGCGTGCACCATCATGTCCTTATCTACCACTACTGCATGGCCACAGAGCCTTGCGACCATTTCAACAGGTTTGTCAACAGCACCAACTACAAGTTCTCCATGGTGGAAACCACCGACGATGTAAAAGTGCTCAGTGTTACGGGCTTGGCCTGCAAGAACCTTGTCGAAATCCGTGACCACTACAGGGTCTGGGGCAGCACGAAGAAGGACTCCCTGGTCGAACTCGCCTCAGCCATCATCGAACCCTACTACGAAAAGATGAAGCAGGATGCCCAGAGAACAAGTCCCATATTCTAGCACAGGGCCTAGATGCGGCAACTGGATGAACCTCACCTCAGGTTCGCGGCCAAGAGCGTGTACACATGCTACGAGATGCACAGACGGATCGTTGACATGAGGAAGTGCCTCGTTACCCAAATCGACGAGCCCGGATCGAGCCACAAGCAGAACAAGCGTCACAAGAAGTAGATAATGATCAGATGATCGTTTATGCTAGTTAATCATGCATGTAATATATAGTTTACTTTATTGGTGTGTGTAAATGTCATGTGTGTAGTAGCCACCTATGTAATTATGCATGTAATAGTTTACTTTAGTGTGTGCAAATTGTAGTAGCCACCTATGTAAGTGGATGTTTAATTTGGTTATGCAACCATGTCCTTATAAGTGTGTGTGTGTGTATGTTGTTGTTCTGTATGCAATCCCATCGCACAACACACACATGTCTTATTAGCAGCAACCTTCTGTGTTATTATCGGTCTTTGCACACATTTCTGATTACAAACCTGTTTGCCGCGTATCACACATATCTTGTTATATTAAACCGTTTGTGTTCTCTTGTCTCAACACAAACAGTTCATCCGAGTGAACCGCATGTTGTATATCGCACACACCTTGATATGGCTGACTGTTTCTTTTGTGTTACCTAATCACAAACAGTTCATCTGAGTGAACCGTATGTTGTATATTGCACACGCCTTCATATGGCTACCCGTTTCTTTTCTTTCGCCTCATCGCAAACAGTTCATTGAACTGAACCGTATGCCCTGCATCGCACACGCAACTAAAATCTGAACCATGTTTGATGCATCCTCCATCACAAACGTTTTGCACCTTTTTTGACGGTTCTTTTACACCAACGTTTGCGATTATTGCATCGCACACAGTTTCATCGAAGGGTCTCTGATTATAGTATCGCGTTAGCAGCATCCTGCAGTAGTGAGTAATCATGTGAATTTGATTCCCGTTCATTGTTTTGATATTATGTTGTGTTGTTGTTCCTCTGGTGGTGTTATGTGAACGTCGACTACATGACACATCGCCATCTTTGGGCCTAGGGTAAGGCATTGTGGAATTAGTTTGTAGATGATGGGTTGTGGGAGTGTTAGAAACCTAAACCCTAGTTTATGAATTATTTCGTAAGGGGTTGTTCTGGATCCAATTGCTTAATGCTATGGTTAGATTTATCTTAATTACTTCTTTTGTAGTTGCGGATTCTTGCATGGTATAATCATAAGTAGGTGTTTGTTCAAGTAAGGACATTACCTTATCTCAGTCCACCTACGTAAGACATATCAAGGCAATGAACATTAACTCAATGAATCGTGGTAAAAGTAACTTGGCGATATTCCTATGTGTCCTTAAGAGCGTTTTACTCACTATAAGAAGTATCACCGGCTTGTCCTTAGCACAATAAAGGATTGGACCACTTGCCACACTTTGTTACTATTGTTACTTGCTACCTTGTTCAAACTATCTTGTTGTCAAACTGTCTATCGAAATTATCTTACAACACTTGAAGTGAAACCTTACTGAAAACCGCTTGTCAATTCCATCTGCTCCTTGTTGGATTTGATACTCTTACTCATCAAAAGGACCATGATCGATCCCCTATACTTGTGGGTCATCGGTGGCTAGCTTGGCTGAAAATGCTTTAAGGGAGTTCGCATAAGGGGGTTACCAAGGTTCCAGACCCTCATGGTGAGGTAATACCCTACGTCATCATCATGCTTATTGTTCTATATTGATGATGGAGCACCTCGTGCGAGGAAGTTACAAGGATGATGAATATGACTACCGAGAGTCTAGTCTACCAGAGTATATGGGAATGGCTACCCCTAGCCCCGCCTTATATAGGGGCTAGGGTTTACACGGAACCTATCTGATCTCATGCGGCCGCCATCTTAGCTTGAACGCTAAGATGGTATTCTAGTCTCCAACTAGGCCCCCCGGGCTGCTAGACCTCCTTCAGGCCTCCTTAGCCCTGAGGCCAACCCACTGTCGGGCTTCCTAGCCTCTGGGCCACCCCGGTGTAGTGCACCATCAACAAGATCCACAAAAGGATCACTATGTGGCCAGACGGAGTGCAAACCTTCAACCATGATGTTCTGAAAACCCACCATCTTGATCTAAAACGATTGGAAGTGAAACCAGGATTTGCGATAGAACGCAACATTGGTCGAGATCAATAATGGGCAAGGATTGGATGGACGTGGAGAGGGCCTGCATCAGACAATCTGGATGTGTCAAGTCCCACTCAATGGTAGAGAACCAGCGATCAATCTTTTCAAGCGTAGGAGCACGATGCTTGTTACTCCACGTGTACCGCCTTCCCATCAGAGGAGATTCCTTGAGGTTAAGATCATGAAGGAAGAGCCTGAACCTTCCCATTATTCTATGGTTTAGAAAATTGTTACCTCGCTCCGCAAGTACGCAACACGATTAGTTTCCAAGATCCACAACCCGTTGATGTTAGTAGATTTTAATTATTACAATGAAATTCAGAAGTTCATCAAAATGTTAAGAAAAAGGAGGTGTTGCATACGTATTCATTCTTTTCGTTGATGTTAGTAGATTTTAATTATTACAATGAAATTCAGAAGTTCATCAAAATGTTAAGAAAAAGGAGGTGTTGCATACGTATTCATTCTTTTTAGAAGAACAAGGCTTTATTACCTTGCCGTCTGTGTTGAAAATCGAGCATATGGGCTAGCCACACTATCAAAATAATTGTTTTGTACTACATCGCGACAGAAAAATTGTAGCATAAAGATCATGTGAGCTAGGCAATGAGTAATAAGATGGAACATGCCTTTACTTGTTTTTTCTTCCTCTCTTTCCGGGTTGGACTGCCTCCGTATTTTTGGCTCATAAGAGTTATGTTGCGCCAGAGAGAAAAAAAATGTATGTGTGAAGCAATGGGGCATAAATATTTTATATGCAATCAACATGATTTACCTGTCATTATATTGTTATAAGATTAAGTAAGAACTAAGAATATGCAGGGTTCTATCATGTGCTTCTTTCTTTCCTCGGCGCTCCCTCTCTCCCACCTCACCTCCACCATTTTAGGTTTTGCCGATTTTTTGACCGTTTTTCCTTGAAAACTGCTTCAACTGCTCCATGTCTTATTAACTTACACGTCTCTTAGGATAGTCGAGTTCCTTGCAAATATGTAGTCGTGCAGATGCATCGAGTGTAGGGAGTAGCTCGTTGGGGATGGCACTCACGTCTAACTCGACTAGATTAATTTGAAGTTATAAACATTCTCTTATGCCAGCTCGGTTCAACGACAGGTGTGTCGTGTGCTGGCCGAGCCTATCACCTTGAGATTGAGCACGTTCGGACGTGTTGTGATGATACCTTGGTCATAGTCGGCAAGGACGAGAATGAGGATAAGCGACGACACGAGTGGGACGATTTTTTAATAAAGAATATGGATCTGTTGAAAGGAGGGTATTGAACTATGCTTATGGAGCCAGGGGCATGAGATATTTTTTCTCCCGATACAACGGACAGACATGTTTGCTGGTAAGAAAAGAAAAGAAGGAAAAGAGTGATGGACCTAAGTACAGGCACATCACAGCCATATAGGCCGCTTAAATTCCCCCGTCTGAAATCAATTTGAAAGTACTACGCAACACATGTATGTAAAGCTTCCTCTACAAACTGGTAACCATTTCAATTAATAAGGTGTTAAACAAGATTTACATGCATGTATCGGTCGCGCGTGGCAGCGTACGTTTATCAGTCATCCCACAGTTCCAGAACGAAAGCATCAGCCATTCCGTCAGCAAATTAAGCAGCAGCTAACTCTGGCACCGCCAGTTTGATAGCTAATCGATCAATCTAATTCTAAGCCCCTCCTCTGATCCTCTCCCTCTCTCCCGCATGGCGCTTCGCCCATGCATGCACGGACACATGATTAATTAGAGTAGACACTTCGATCTATCGAGCTCACCGTGGCGTCTCCTACAGCCTCAGCTCCAGATCTAGCTCTTCCGTGCTTCCGGCGCCGCCGCGGCCGCTGGACTCGTGGCTGTGGCGCATCCAGTAGTCGTACTCGTGAGGCGTCTGCTGCTGCCTCTGTCCTGACGACGACGAGTCATGGACGACGAAGAGCGGCGACGTCGACGGCGGCCGGCTGGAGCTGTTAGGCAGCAGGTTCTCCGCGTAGTACTGGCTGTACTGCACGTCAGCGATCCTCCGGTCCATCGCCTCAAAGCAACCCTGAGAAACCACGCGCGCGCACAAAGGTAAGCTTAAGCTACGCATACATGTCATCTGATGCATGCAGCATTTCGATTTTCAAGTAGGTACTTACAGCTAGATAGGGCTGGAAAGACGATGCGGCGCCGGCCGTCGGGACTGCGGCGTACGGCACCTGCTGCGGCGGAGGCGGCGGAGGCAGGCCGGAGCGGTACGCGGCGATCATCTGGTTCTGCATCCGGATCTTCTCCAGCTGCGCGACGCCGAGCCCGCGCTGCGGCTGCTTGGCGGCCTTCATCTCCGCCGCCTTCTTCCCGCCGCGCCTCCCCGCCCTGCCGGCGCCAGCCTCCAAGCACATCTCGCCGGCTCCGTCGACGCTGCTGCTCCCCATATAGTATCACCCGCGTGCTATGCAACAATGCGTTTATATACACCGACGATGGCGACTCACCAACAGCGACAGCCAGCAGGGCGCGCATATATATACAAGTAGGAGTCCATGAGGGCGCCATTGATTATTGGTGATCCATCGTCGACGGGGCGCTAGCTGGACGAGATCCTTGGAAAGATTCAGGCCGATCTGCCGCGGCGATTTTCTAAGCCACATCTCCAGCTTCCAAGAACGATCGCCCTCGCCAAGTAGGACGTGACTTTTCCCCCCTTGATCGCGCGATCGTGTCCATTAAAATTAAAATACCGAGCCTGGATGTCTTTCCCTCCGCGGAGATTTTAAATTGGATCCACCCGGCTCACATGTCAGTGGCTGTATATGAAGATCTGGTGGGAGATGGCCACTCGTGGAGCTCCTGGCCAACAGGGGTTGTGGACAATATGATAGTGCCCACGCGTTGGGTGAGGGTGTTTTAAAGGGGATCCACGCTTGTCGCGAGCCCTGCAATTTGCGTCGGCATCACTGTCACAGCTAGCTAGCATGCACAAGCATACATGATTCGATCCCATCATGCGCCCGAGTACGCCCAGGCCCAGCCATCTTGGGCTGCTAATCATTAACAAAATCGCCAACTCGTGTAGTTGACGTACTCCGTGACAGCGGAAAGAGCCTCAGCAATATGCATATACAAAACGGGAGGCAGCTGGGAAGCGGAGAAATCGTATCAGGATCATAGCCTGATCTGCACGTAGATTATGCAAGGACTTGAAGATCCGCGGATCAATATATATCCGCAGATGAGTAAGTACTCCTAGATCGATCGATCGATCCGAGTTTAATTAGTTGCCTCCGCCTCGTGAATCGTTGGCGCATTTCGACCGGCGCGTGAGGACTGCATCGGGGTAATCGCAGCCTCGCAGGTTGCATACGTGCGATGCAAGTGATGTGATCTATCCATATCCCGGGGGTGCTTAATGCGTTGAAAAATGAGATCGGAAGGTGCTTAAGCCTAGATCAGTGCAGATTTGGGAGATCCCATATCGTGGGCTTGTGGTTGGTAACTACGCATGGGGATGTGATCTTCCTAGGACATGGGAGATGCGCGCGCGATTCACGCTAGTCTTTCGCGTGCTGTGCAAATTACTGACGTTCAAGAGGTTTGGACGTAGTATCTTTTCTTTTTTTGAGTTGTAGTATATATCTTGGAAGATCCGGTGATCTAACTCACAGATCACATGCAACAATACGCGTGGATATGTGCCTTCATGCTACCTTTTCATTTTTTCTTGTTTAGCTCGGTTTATAGCCCCACGTAGCGATGTTGGTTTCCTTGTGTGAAGATGGCTTGTCTAATTTTCATTTAGAGCATTACATGGAGTATCCTCCAGCGGTTATCATGTCTCGGAAATGAGCTTCCATAGACGCGAGATATATCGCCTTAGAATGGCGGGTGTGGGGAGAGGGGGTGGTTTCCCAGCTCGATTTTTTCAGTGGAATTGCTTTTTTCGCGAATACGCAAAGCTTGCGTATCTTTCATTGATAGAAGGAAATAGAATGGGTACAAAGTTAGGTACAATACATGACACAAATGCAAGAAGGTGCGAACATGCTGCACGGAGCAGAGGAACAAGGGATGCTTGGTCCAGAACAGAGGATACACACAGCTAAACCCACCAAGACCCAACAAGAGAGGCAGACCGAACAAGTAATGGATTTAACATCGGCAAAGTCACCACCAGGGACAACCACAAGCGAACAAGATAGCGCCTTCAAGAAGGAGAACGGCGCCGAGACGCCGGCGCCATCCGATCCGGAGAACCGGACCTAGGGTTTCCCCTGAGCTCGAAGAGGGGCATAGATGGAGGCCATGACAGCGCCTTCAAGAAGGGAAAACAACACCCGTGAGTGACGCCGCTGCTAGCACTGGCTAGCCGAGCAAGGATTTCTCCTTGGCCTGAGTCTAAGATATCCCATAGCCATCGAATATGGACTCTATGATGAGGAAGTCACTGCCGGTCGAAACTGTCACATCAAGAAAGGGTTGGTGGGGTTGCACCTGCCGCCGGAGGATGGCACAGTGCGCCATCGGACACACGAGCATTG
The DNA here is from genome assembly GCF_003073215.2 of Triticum urartu. Lineage (NCBI taxonomy): Eukaryota > Viridiplantae > Streptophyta > Magnoliopsida > Poales > Poaceae > Triticum > Triticum urartu. Next base: position 165,890,567 of record NC_053024.1, on the reverse strand, counting down.
GTTCTGGCTCAAGGTGAGGCGTGGAGGTATACGGCGTCGGGGACGCGAGGAGGCAGAGAAAAACCTGCACGGGGTAATCATCGGCAACCGGCGACGCCAGCAAGCTAGGAGCTGGAGGAACGCACATCCCAGCTATCGAGGCCATAGCCAACAGGACATCGACGAGCAGAGTATGCTAGAGGAGAATGCAGCTACTTGGTCATTGGGGCCGGAGCGGCGTCGGCAGAGGCGCCGCAGGCCACGGACACCGGAGAATGCAGGTCCAAGGCCATCAGGGCCGGAACAACGCCGGCAAACTCACTGCAGGGTGCCACTCGTCCACCAAGCCGCCAGGCTGACGCACCGTCAAAGGCAGCCGCCGCTGGGGATGCAACCACCGTAACCTCAACAAGCCACCATGGTGGAGCCGCCACTGCAGCTCGAGGGAGGGAGGAGCACCACCGGAGACGAGGTCCGGCCAATCGAGGCCAGCCCGCACCTGGACACAGAACCGCACCAACCCGAGGCTAACATGGCTGCGCCATAGCGGGGGCAGCGGGGGAGGAGCAGCCAGGATGCCCCATGGCACGCTACCGGACGCCCGCCACTGGACGGCCGCCGGACCGGCAGGGGTAGCAGCCGAAGGGGGGGTGGAGGACGCCGCATATGGTTCTCGGGGACGTGGGGAAGGGGTGGCGCCGCGCGCGGGGAAGTGGATCCGCCCCGCCGCCGCCATCCCGGGGCGCGGCGCGGCTTCGTCGGCCCGCCCTTTGGCGGCGGCGATGCGGGGGCAGGAGGAGGAGAGGCCTTACGGCGGCGGCTGTCAGGGTTTCCCCCGTGTCGCCAGGGGAAGGCGACACGGGGCGGAGGGGGTTTCCGCCGTGGACCCGTTTGGCTCCTTCAGCGGAATTGCAACACGCTAAACAAGGAAGTAGTGCAGTGCAGGTTTTTTAAGAGGGTGTGATGCCAAAGCAAGTCAATGATACAGGGAATAGAAGGAGAGGATTGATGGAATCGATGGATATTGTATTGAGCCTCTCGGGCGGTTTATATAGAGTACAAGGCTTGAACAGCAGGAAGTCTCCCCTAGAGATATGGCTGAAGATAATTACAAATCATAGTCTACCATATACAGGGATATGCCTATATACTCTAACAATTCCTAAATGAATTAATCCGCAATTTTTGAAAGATTACAACCCAATCAGCCTCTGTGGCGTTATTTACAAGGTGGTCTTGAGGTGCATGATAGATTACCACCCAAATAGCCATATTATTACAAGGTGGTCTCAAAGTGCATGGTTAACCAGTTACGCCCTCTCCTTGATGAGATTATTTCTGAAACTCAAAACGCCTTCATTCCAGGGGATGATCATTGATAATGCTATGATCAGTTTCAAGTGTTTTCACAATATTGCATCCATTCCATAGGGAGAATGATCACTGAGAATGCTATGATCGGTTGAAGTGTTTTCATAAGATTGCATTCACTCTAGGGAGGATGATCGCTCTCAAAAAAAATCATAAGATCCATCACACAAGGAACCCTCAGAACACCCATTGCGCCTACAAGCTTCATTCCGCTAAGTTGTACGATCACGTCGACTTGAGATTCCTTGAGTCTTTACTTAGATTGGTTTCTGTGAGAGATGGACTAGATGGGTTGAGGAGTTGTGTGTGCTTGATATGGTACCCCGTTAAATGCAATGGTGAAATTCTTGAAGCTTTCAATCCTTCGAGAGGTCTCAAGTGAAGGAAATATGCCCTAGAGGCAATAATAAAGTTGTTATTTATATTTACTTATATCATGATAAAAGTTTATTATTCATGCTAGAATTGTATTAACCAGAAACTTAGTACATGTTGAATACATAGACAAACAGTATGTCACTAGTATGCCTCTACTTGACTAGCTCGTTGAGTCAATGATGGTTATGTTTCCTAACCATAGACATGAGTTGTCATTTGATTAACGGGATCACATCATTAGAGAATGATGTGATTGATTTGACCCATCCGTTAGCTTAGCACGATGATCGTTTAGTTTACTGCTATTGCTTTCTCCATAACTTATACATGTTCCTATGACTATGAGATCATGCAACTCCCGAATACCGGAGGAACACTTAGTGTGCTATCAAATGTCAAAACATAACTGGGTGACTATAAAGATGATCTACAGGTGTCTCCGATGGTGTTTGTTGAGTTGGCATAGATCGAGATTAGGATTTGTCACTCCGTGTATCGGAGAGGTATCTCTGGGCCCTCTCGATAATGCACATCACTATAAACCTTGCAAGCAATGTTACTAATGAGTTAGTTGTGGGATGATGCATTACGGAACGAGTAAAGAGACTTGCCGGTAACAAGATTGAACTAGGTATTGAGATACCGACGATCGAATCTCGGGCAAGTAACATACCGATGACAAAGGGAACAACGTATGTTGTTGTGCGGTTTGACCGATGAAGATCTTTGTAGAATATGTAGGAACCAATATGAGCATCCAGGTTCCGCTATTGGTTATTGACCAGAGATGAGTCTCGATCATGTCTACATAGTTCTCGAACCAGTAGGGTCCGCACACTTAACGTTCGGTGACGATCGGTATTATGAGTTTATGTGTTTTGATGTACTGGAGGTAGTTCAAAGTCTCGGATATGATCACGTACATGACGAGGAGTCTCGAAATGGTCGAGACATAAAGATTGATATATTGGACGACTATATTCGGACACCGGAAGTGTTCCGGGTGATTTCGGAGAAAACCGGAGTGCCAGAGGGTTACCGGAACCCCCCCCCCCCCCCCGGGGAACTAATGGGCCACATGGGCCTTAGTGGAGAGAGAGATACAGAGAGGGCCAGCCAGGGCAGGCCGCGCGCCCCCTCTAGTCCGAATTGGACTAGGGATGGGGGGACGGCGCCCCCCTTTCCTTCTCCCTCTCCTCCTTCCTTTCCCCCTCCTAGTAGGACTAGGAAAGGGGAGTCCTACTCCTACTAGGAGGACTCCTCTCCTGGCGCGCCCCAAGGGCCGGCCGGCCTTCCCCCTTGCTCCTTTATATACGGGGGCAGGAGGCACCCTAGGACACACAAGTTGATCATTGATCTCTTAGCCGTGTGCGGTGCCCCCCTCCACCATAATCAACCTCGGTTAAATCGTCGTACTGCTTAGGCGAAGCCCTGCGCCGGTAGCTTCATCATCACACCGTCGTGCTGACGAAGCTTTCCCTCGACACTTAGCTGGATCGAGAGTTCGTGGGACGTCACTGAGTCGAAGTGTGCAAATCACGGAGGTGTCGTACTTTCGGTACTAGGATCGGACGGATCATGAAGACGTACGACTACATCAACCGCGCTGTCATAACGCTTCCGCTTACGGTCTACGAGGGTACGTGGACAACACTCTTCCCTCTCATTGCTATGCATCACCATGATAGATCTTGCATGTGCGTAGGAATTTTTTTGAAATTACTGCGTTCCCCAATATCCAGCAGGGCGGCCCTCTCAACCCATACTTGTTTCTCTTCATTCCGATAGCCTAGCGTGTATCCTGGACATGGAACTTGAAGGAGGGAATCTAACCCCTATTAAAGTGGTCAGAAGCGACCTGGGTATCTCCAATAGTCCTTTTGTAGACGATAACCTCCTCTTTTAAGGCTTCAGTCGAGCAGGCTACACTGGTACGGAGACCAGTAGCGCTATTTTGACAAGGCCATGGGTTAAGAGCAGCAAAGTGTTCTATCTTATTCAATGAGTCTTGCCCGGAGCATATCAGTAAGAATCAAGGCCGAACTAAGAGTGGAAGCGAGTACTTTTCAACCAATCATGGATAGATTCACCAAGAGATGTACCAATTGGTCGGAGAAATATATGTATCATACGACCAAAGAAAATCTTATAAAGTTTGTGGTTCAAGCCTTACCCACATATTGTATGGGAGTATTTAAAATGAGTTTAGAGTTTTGTGAGAAGTAAGAACGGCTCATCAGAGAACTCCACTGGGGTTATGAAATGGGTCACCGGAAAGTTCACTGGTTGACCTGGGATCAGATGAAAAAAATCAATAAAGTTTCATCGGTTTTACAGCTCCAGAAAAGTACTTTTCTTCTGTTGTATATTTTACCCTGATTTCCAGCTGCCCGCTAAATTCCTAAGAATTTTCCTCTCCGTGTATTACATACAAATCAGTGAGAAAAGGGCATTAGAATTGAGCAATAATATGAAAAATATCATTGATAAAGAGTAAATTATAATAAGAAATAGTGACGCTAAATGGAGGGCATGTTGCAAGCATATACTCTTGTCGAGGTGTGAAGGCCTAGCTTGCAACGGTGGCTCCTTTCATTGCAAGTGGGAATGGCGGTACGGGATGATGTGAGTTTGGTGGTGCTTTTTACTAAAGTCTCACATGCTTTCGAGTGAAAGCTTCAGGTTTCAAATGCTTCATTTGTACCTGTCAATGATAGTGTTCATGGCATTCCCTTGTTGAAGGCATTGTCCGGAGTTTGTTTGGATTTTTCTTCAGGACGAAAACCCGTGATCTAGTGTCCATGGCTGGATTTGATGACGGCATTAGATGGGTTTTGTTACTTCTTAAAGGTGTCATTGTTGAAGCATCTTTCGCATATCTTAGTTGTTGTCATCAATGGTGGTTGATGTTGATGGTTGTTTCCACATGTTTCAGTTCGCCTTGGGACTTTTGGATTTTGTGTTTTTTGTTTTCTTTCTTTGTGTGTGTGTGTGGGTGGGGGGGGGGGGGGCATGTGTGTGTTGGTGTTGCTTGTGTGCGTACTAGTCATGCAAAGTCTGAGTGCTCATGGCGATTGTATTTTGTAGACACTACATTATGAGTCAATAAAAATGTTCTTTATCGTGAGATTATTCTCTAGATGTGACATTATGAGTGAATAAAAATGTTCTTTATCATGAGGCATGGGTGACGTGCAAATAATATATCTTGCTTCAATACACATGCAATTATCTAGTAATAGAATAACTATGAAAAATATATGGCAAAATAAGTAGTTGGAAAGCCAATCATTTGACATTGGCCCGAGATGCTAAGAAATAAATATTGTTAACAGGACTACTAAGCCTTGTCTGTGACCACTTGGTAGATGGGAGATTCCCCAAAAAATTACAAACCTTATGGAAATATAAGAATATATAATTTCCTGTTGTATGAGTCTTTTAGAGTAAAATGTAAGTAGGAGATGAGATTTTCAAAGACAATTGTACAAATAACCACTTAATACCATTTTTGTCTTCATAACAGTGTGGAGTGCAGATGGAGTTGTCTCTATTACATACTGCCTTCATTCGGATAAACTTGGCATAATTCAAAAAAGGGCAGACTAAGGCATAGCCTAGTGGTGGAAAGGGGTTGATGCTTTCCCACCCACCTAGGTTCAAAGCATGGTACTTGCAATTTGGGTTTGTTGCACCAATTATACTGTAGGGGCCTTCCTTAGTCTTTTTGTCAAAAAACAAAAAAAAGAAAAATCAAATATAAAAGGCTTGTCGCTTATCCCTATATGATGAACTAATCATGAGTAAATGCATGAAACCCTCGCGAGCTTACCAAAAGAAGGGTCCTACATCATGATACGATTAATTTCATGGACTATGGTGTGCTATATAATTATTTTAACTGTTAATTAAGTATGTAAGAAGGTCCACCTAACATTGGTTTTTTAGGTTTTAGTTTTTTCCAACAGCTCCCGAGTAGGACCCACCCAGCGTGACTACCAGCGGAAAAAATATGAAAGATTCTTTCCAAGAGATTTTGGTGGATACTATTTTTTATGAAATAGAGTGAAAAAAATACCGTGTATCATTTAGTCCTATAAAAATCAAACAGTCGTTGTCTGAAAAATGCACAATTATACTCAACCAAATTCCTAGAAGAAACAAAAGGCCCTACGTGCCAATGCTAGACTTTAGGTTAAAAATGCATCCTTCTCAAGCTAGACGAATGGCCCCTATATGATGCATTTTGCATCAACTAGGGCGTGTGGTGCACATGGCGCAGTTAATAGGCCACAGGCCCGGTTCGCTCTTACGTGTTGTTTTCTTCCCCCGCGCGAGGGGTACAACAATATGACTTTACCCCCTTTTTTCTTTGGTTTCTCTCTTGTTTTCATTTAGCTTTTCCGATTTCTAGTGGGGGGGGGGGGGTCATTCGGTTTTTAGCAAACTCAAATATATAAATTTTTAAAAGGGTGAAAATTTTAAACATTTTGTGAATATGTTTAAAAATTTTGCAACAATTTCTTAAACTTTGAAAACATTTTTTGATTTCAAATATATTTTGGAAATTTTTATTAAAAAATACAAACCATAAACATTTTATAAAATTACAAGCATTTTCAGAAAATAAAACAAAACGTGAAAATAATATATGAAAACTATAAAACCTGACAAAGAAAGACACAAACAAGAACATTTTTAGAGGTAACTAAAAAGAACAGGATCAGAACCTTCTGAAAGATTCCCAAAACAGAATCTACGCTAGCCAATTAAAACGCTGGCCCACTCTACTCGCTCCCTTCACTGTGCGAATAGGGCAGCGCTATGTCTTGCTTACTACAAGACCTAGCGTGCTCTTGCGTCAGGCTTCTCACTGAATGCGGCAGTCCAGGCGCGCAGGAGACCACAGTCTCGTTTTTTAATTTATGTTCATCTCTTTTCCTTTTCTTTAATTTTTATTACAGTTCCAAATACTTTAAATAAATATATTAAGAAAAGATCTTTACATAAAAACATCTGAAAAATATCAACCAAATAATTGAAAATTATTAAATGTGTATAAATAAAATATTTCTCATGTTTATAAAATATATATATATATAATATATACAAAAATATACAGTATGTGTGAAAACAGTTGATCATGTATTAAAAAATGTTAATCAAGCATTTGAAAAAATACTAAACAATTATTGGAAAAAATAAACAAGCATTTGAAAACTTTAAATGTGCAGAGAACAAATGTCGACCAAGTAATTTAAAAATGCCAAGCTTGTATTTAAAAAATGTTAATCAAGCATTAGGAAATATAAAAATAAGTACAAAAAATGTTGACCATGCGTACCAAAATATCTTAATCTTGTATTTGAAAATTATAATCAAGTATTTGAAAACAGTTAAAATGTGTTTACAAAAAATGTTGACCATGTAGTCAAAAAATGTTAACCAAGCATTTGGAAAATATTAAATGTGTATAAACTATAAAGAAAACGTGTCTCATGTATATTGTAAAATGTGTACGAAAAAATATCCAATATGTCTGAAAAAATGTGATCATGTATTTAAAAATGGTAATCAAGCATTTGAAAAGCATATGTTAAATAAGTGTTTGAAAATTATTAAATAAACATTTGAAAAATGTTAGATATGTAGAAAAATGTTGACCTTGTCTGGAAAAATGTTAATGTTGTATTAAAAAAATTAGTCAAGCATTAAAAATTTAAAATGTGAATAGAGAATATGCTGACCATGTATTATTTGTTTTTATTAAGCACTTAGAAAATGTTTAAAATGTGGATAGAAAAAAAATTGACCACGTATTAAAAAAATATGTTAAATTTCTATTCAAAAATGTTGAACGTGTATTAGAAAAATGTTATTGACGAATATGAAAAATGAAGAATGAAAACAAAAATAAACAAAGAACACTGTAAGCAAAAGAAACAAACGAGACAAAGTAAAAAACAAAAATCAAAGGAACAAGTGCAAAAAGAATGGAACACGAAAAAGAAAACAATATGAAACCAAAAAAGGGAAAAACAGAAGCATTGAAAGAAAGAATTGAAATAAAATCAGTGAAAACTGAGAAGGATAAAATGAACCAAAGAAATCGTATGAAAAAGAAAGAAACAACAGAATACCTATGAAAACCGAGAAAACCAAGAAAACACAGAGAAACCCAATGGAAAACAAAAAAACCGAAGAAATCCTTGAGAACAAAGAAAACTAAAAGAAAAAATAAAAATAAAATGGAAAAAATAAAAACTGAACGAGAACCATCGGAGGACATGCGACCGATCGAGTAAACAAGAAAGAGCGAACGAAAAAGAACAAAAAATGGGCCGGCCCAGAAACAGTTGAGATGGGAAAACCTTCAGCGAGGCGAGAGCTATTCTCGCTATAAGCGAGATATAGCTGTCGTGGTGCGAATAGCCGAATATTTGACGCACAACAGGGCTGGCCCATTTCCATGGCACTGTAGTTATTACTTACTTGTTGTAAGGACTCGATTACTGTCGAGACTCGGTCACTGTGTCGTTTCTTCGTTGGTTTTTTTGTTTATCTTTAAGACAAAACTCAAAAGTAAGTCTCTTAGAAAGCGAACTATTTTTTAAACTCTGTGAACATTTTTAGAACTTGCGAAATTTAAAATGTGCCCATTTTTAAATTTTGGAACTAGTTCCAAAATTGCAAACATTTTTGAAAATATTGAGAACATTTTTTTAAATAGAATCATTTTTTAAGTATGAATAATTTTTAAATCAAGAACAATTTTGAAATTTTGAGAAGTTCGCGCCTTGCATGGAGGTCAGCGGTGGTTGCATTTGCTGGCAAGTTCCGCTGTGAAGAACTGAAGATTCGGAGGATACACCTTGAGTGTGTGCTCTACAGCATCCGCATATCGCCGTTTCTAGTCTAGGCCGCTATATCCGGTTTTTATTGGAGCACAGGAAGTATTTTATTGCATTAACGGTACTTTACAAAGAGTAGTGTGAAAGGCATCACACTTGACATGGTGATAACATCCCTCACAATACAAGGACTTGCTTCTGAAGAGAGACGACTAAAAGATGTAGGCATGTTGTGAATTTTGATCACTAACTTTGATTGATGATGTGCTTTTACGTTAAAACACCTATTGATGTGTGCCACCCTGCTACTAAGAAAAGATGGGGACGCCTATATAGTAGTAAGAATGGTGAAAGTCCTTTTCCGATCCCGGGCTCAAATGCTCCATAATGAACAGTAAAATCGACAAAAATAGTAAAGAAGTAAAAAATTCTGAAATTTTTTGTGGTAAATTTCTACATATGTTTTGTATGCTTGCAAAATTTCAGCACGAAATGACATTCGTGGAAGGCGTGGCAAAAAATCAACACTCTAAAATGCTTTGAAAACTAGCATTTTTGGAACAACCATTTTGTTCTTTTCCACAACTTCCAAGAATGTTATTTCGTGCTGAAATATTACAAGCATACAAAACATTTGCTAAAGTTTATCACAAAAAATGCAGAATTTTGAATTGTTTTACTCTTTTTTTTCCAATTTTACTGTTTATCAAGGAGCATTTGAGCTCGGGAGCAAATACTCCACGTCCCAAGAATGGGCATTATGTTCCAATGTCCTACGTCTTTGAAGATGGTGAAGGAAATATGCCCCAGAGGTCATAATAAAGTTGTTATTTATATTTTCTTATATCATGATAAATGTTTATTATTCATGCTATAATTGTATTAACCGGAAACTTAGTACATGTGTGAATACATAGACAAACAGAGTGTCACTAGTATGCCTCTACTTAACTAGCTCGTTAATCAAATATGGTTAAAGTTTCCTAGCCATAGACATGAGTTGTCATTTGATGAACGGAGTCACATCATTAGAGAATGATGTGATTGACATGACCCATCCATTAGCTTAGCATTATGATCGTTTAGTTTATTGCTATTGCTTTCTTCTTGACTTATACATGTTCCTATGACTAATGAGATTATGCAACTCCCAAATACCGTAGGAACACTTAGTGTGCTATCAAACGTCACAACGTAACTGGGTGATTATAAAGATGCTCTACAGGTGTCTCCGATGGTGTTTGTTGAGTTGGCATAGATCGAGATTAGGATTTGTCACTCCGATTATCGGAGAGGTATCTCTGGGCCCTCTCGGTAATGCAATCACTATAAGCCTTGCAAGCAATGTAACTAATGAGTTAGTTGCGGGATGATGCATTACGGAACGAGTAAAGAGACTTGCCGGTAACGAGATTGAACTAGGTATGATGATACCGACGATCGAATCTCGGGCAAGTAACATAGCTATGACAAAGGGAACAACGTATGTTGTTATGCGGTTTGACCGATAAAGATCTTCATAGAATATGTAGGAATCAATATGAGCATCCAGGTTCCGCTATTGGTTATTGATCGGAGATTAGTCTCGTCATGTCTACATAGTTCTCGAACCCGTAGGGTCCGCACGCTCAATGTTCAATGACGATATGTATTGTGAGTTATGTGATTTGATGTACCGAAGGTTGTTCGGAGTCCCGGATGTGATCACGGACATGACGATGAGTCTCGAAATGGTCGAGACAGAAAGATTGATATATTGGAAGGTTATGTTTGGACACCGGAAAGGTTTTGGATAGGTTCGGGCATTTTTTGGAGTACCGGGGGTTACCGGAACCCCCCCCCCCCCCCCGGGGGGGGGGGTTAGTGGGCCTTCATGGGCTTTAGTGGAAGAGAGGAGGAGGCGGCCAAGTGGAGGGGCGCGCCCCCCAAGCCCAATCCGAATTGGGAGGGGGGCCGCCCCCGTCCCCTTTCCTTCTCTCCCTCTTCCCTTTCCTTTCCCTCCTAGTTGGACTACGAAAGGGGGGGAACCTACTCCTAGTAGGAGTAGGATTCCCCCTTGGGGCGCACCCCATGAGCCCGGCCGGCCCCCTCCTCCACTCCTTTATATACGGGGGAGGGGGCACCCCATAGACACACAAGTTGATTTGTTAGCCGTGTGCGGTGCTCCCCTCCACAGATTTCCACCTCGGTAATATTGCTGTAGTGCTTAGGCGAAGCACTGCGTTGGTAACTTCATCATCACCGTTACCACGCCGTCGTGTTGACGAAACTCTCCCTCGGCCTCAACTGGATCTAGAGCTCGAGGGACGTCACCGAGCTGAACGTGTGCAGATCGCGGAGGTGCCGTGCATTAGGTACTTGATCGGTTGGATCGCTAAGACGTTCGACTACATCAACCACGTTACTAAATGCTTTCGGTCTACGAGGGTACGTGACCACACTCTCCCCGCTCGTTGCTATTCTTCTCCTAGATAGATCTTGCGTGATCGTAGGTAAAAATTTTGAAATACTACGTTCCCCAACAGATGGAATTCGTAGTTGCTGCCGACGCTAGAGCAGAACAATTTGCGTAGTAGTGTGGATCGTGGATGTGAAGAGTATCTGCTAGCTTCTTGGCTTGGAGAAGTCCATATGCTTCGGCCTAGAGAGGGGATGACACCTGAGGAGAAAGAGCCGAAACATGCAGCCACTGGCAATGTTCATTGTCTTCAAGTTGGATAATAACACCAATGCCTGCAGGAGATGATTGCATTTTTTCTTCATTTTTCCAGGCCGCATCACAGGAAATTCCTGGAGACGTAACCAAGGGTGGTTCTTGCTGGGTTATTAGCTGTTGAACATTAGGGGTTGTGTCGTGCTGATCCTGGGATGCCATCATCTCTTCTAGCTTTGAGCCTTGCGTGATCGCATTAGCCGTCAGATATACATGCGAGGGCTTGCAAAACTTTCTACCAAACAAAGTATCATTTCTTACCTTCCAAAGGCACCACAAGAAAGTGTATAGACTGGTTATATTAATATGAGGATGAGCAAAAACTAGCAAAGCCTTTTAACATTTGTGGAGTTGAATGGTTACTTTCAGCAAGTACCTCAGTTTTAATATACCAAGGAGAGGAAACCTAAGAAGCTTTTGAGAAAGGGCAAAGAAAAGCATGTGCATTTCATCCTCTATGTTGCCACATCTTGCACAATTTTCACTAATATGGTTGGAAAACCTATTGCATTCTTACCAGTTGGAATAGCTCGACGAAGAAGCCTCCAGACAAATGTTTGGACCATTGGTGCCATGAGTGCCTCCAGATTTCGGCCTCTAGTTTGCCGATAGTGTTAGATTATTAAAGCAGTGTTAATATGTACTTTTCTAAGAGAAACCACCTGCAGTCTTAATTTCCAAACTAGAACGTCCACGAGCATTAATGATAGGGGTTTGCAGTATAACGTTAGCATATTGAGAAGTAAACAAAGAGTTGACAAGTTGAACATTTCAAGTTTTCTGATTGAGAGCCAAAGGTCATTAACTATAGCCAGGTAAATATAAGGAGGTTGTTGAATGGTCAAATTATCATAAATAGTTTGACATTGAGAGAACCACAGTGAACTCCAAATGGAGCTACTGCCATCAACAATTTGGTAAAAAGAGGTTGATATTAACAGTGGTCTTACCTTGAGAATTGCTTAGCGGGTGGCAGATTTTGATATGTTTTGCTTCGTCCTTCAAATGGATGTGTTGTTGTGGTACTTTGATTTGAGAATGAGAGCAAGATGACTCTGGGTTCCTTTGCTAATCTCTAGGCCATCGAAAGAATTAGACCCTGGTTAATAGCACGTAAGGTCCTAACACTTAAACCACCAATCCTTTTTTCTATGCAAATGTTTGCCCATGCCCTTAAGCATAGTATCTTTGTAGATGGTTCTTTTTTTTCACACCTGTCCACCAAAAGTTTCTAACGGTAGCTATGAGTTTTGCTAAGAACTTTGAAAAGAGGATATTTGACATATGGTAGACAGGGATTGAGGAAAAGACATACTTTCTCCGTCCCAAAATAAATGACTCAACTTTGTATTAATTTTATTTTAGGATGGAGGGAGTATTTAATAAGAATTGATCTTGCTGCACGAGAGAGCATGTTGGCTTTGTAAGCAGTGAGCTTGGACTTGAATTTGTCGCATATAAAGTTGTATGTTGCCGATCTGTCTTTTGCTAGTAGAATGAGAAGGTGCCCCAAGTGTACGGTGCTGCTGTCAATGTGATATCCAGGTTAACTGGTTAATAACTGACAATAAGCGCATTCTGCTCGCAGCTTTGCATACAGCGCCCTGGAAGATAATCTGATTTCCCAGAATGACAATCCTGACTGACAGTAAACCCCCGTAATACCGCGAGAGATCCTGGGTCCCCGAACCACGCACGATGCCGCACGGTACTAACGGCGCGAGCAAAGCAAACCGCAGGGTCGCCGGAAACCGAGACAAGGGTACGACGTCTACACCACCACGACTACACCCCCCGGTACTACTACTGTGCCCGCGAAAAGCAACTCATGGCGAGACAGGCAATGGCAATGGCAATGCCCTGGCCCTCGGCCCTCCCGCGTTCGTGCTGGAGGCGACAGCGCGGCACCTGGGCTCTGACGCTGCGTCGGAGCAGGGGGCAGTTACTGCCGCACCACCTCCTGCCTCTGGGTTCAGACTGGTTCAGAGCGCATGCGCGCGGTGGACAAATTTTACAGGCGTCAATCGCGGTGACGGACTCGAAGCAAATGTCAAATGCGTCCGTCCGGTCCGGTGATCGATCCCACTTCGTACCACGTCATATCGGGATAACCATTTGCAGAGCATGAGCTCGGTGATTACAGACATGGCCATGTAGTAAGTACTGTATTATGTAAGATGCGGTGCAAGAAATCTTAATGGATGGTGGCGTAACAAAAGGAACACGGCATTTCGCTGGCATTGCGTTACTAGTAAACTAAGCTAGCTTTATCAGGCACGAAAAGATTAAAGGTTGATCTAGGATGGTAGTAATGCTAGCTAGCGCATACTCGTACACAAGCACAGTGGCAGGGCAGGACCACGGAGGAACAAAGGGACCTTTCACGCCAAAGGATTCCACATCATACTAGGCAGTCTACCCGAACAAAAATTAACAAGTCGGGAAAGTTAGAAAATATCGCCGACCGTGGGGATCTTTCACCAAAGGATTCCAAAATGAACAAAATATCCCTACTATGCAGTGGTCCTGCCTGAACAAAAATGAACAGGTCGAAATAAAGAAAAAATCAAAAAAAATTACAAGTCGCCGACCGTGGGGATCGAACCCACGGCCACGTGGTTAAAAGCCACGCGCTCTACCACTGAGCTAGGTCGGCTTGCTTGCATTTGCCGGCCCAGAGATGCCATGGATCTGGAGAAGATGCGACAAGTGGTTGTGCTGGCTCAACGGATTCTTTGAGGCTAGTCATAGTGGGAGTAATTCAGATAGTAACATAACGTATCTCGAGAATTTTTTGCTTACGTGGCAAGTAGTTAATGAGAAGTAGTAACATAATATGTTACTGTAACATAGCGCTTTTCAAGACAACATGAGTCTACAAGCTATTAAATGAGGCCACATATGACACTAGTACTATGTTACTTTGCACTATGAAGGTAGTAACTTAGACTAGTGTCATGCATATGATACTAGTCTAAGTTACTCCCCACTATGACCAGCCTGAGCTGAGGACACTCTCGGGGAGAGCCTCCTTTTTGTCTACGGCCGTGGCCGCAGCCAGCGACGGCGACAGACATATATCAATGTCGTAACTTCCGGCGTCGATGAGTTGCTCTGCCTATCTCCGCCTGAGACAACCCGAGAGAAGCCAAATACAAGATGATCGGACGGAGGCGGCATTTTGATGTCGTTCCCCTCTCACGGGCATCATTTTTTTAGTATCCAGCCAGTGGGAACGAGGAGGACCGCGGGAGAGTGGTGCGTCAGGGACTCAGGGTGGTGAGGATGATGAGGGTGGTCGTGGCGGCGGCCGGTGGAAGATGATGGTGAAGGTGTCATGGCTTATGTGGCAACGACGATGGGGAGAGAGATGACACGGTCACGACATGATTATGGTAGTCGTCTCTTCTCTAGTGTATCCTTAGGTCCTTCTCGACTACAAAGTCATAGCTACAATAACGGGTCCGGGTGGCAAGATGACAAGTGGTACGTGATTTGTTTAGTGATTTCTGATTTTCCGCAGCATCAGCCCTGCATAGTTCTCCTTCGTAGCACTTCGTCAAAATCAGAATTGTGTCACCCCTGTCGCGGGTGGCTGAGTGATTGGCATTGATCTCCATGTGGCTTCGCACTTCCTCTACGGATTGGGTTGCGTCGGTGGTCGTCTGCCGGGAAGGCGGAGTCGCTCGCTCCCTCAGAGAGAAGGGAAGACGATGATGGTTCTCAAGGAGAATCAACGATGATGACGTCAACGTGCTACCTCGATGAGCCTTTCTTTACAGTGGTGCATGTGGGGTATCTTGTCCCTGCTGCTCAGCAGGTCGTGGCGGTTTTTGACCGATTTTTCGTTAGTTAACTGGTTTCCAGCCTGATCAGCATCAAAGTAGAATCGCGTACTCCTCCCCGTAAACTAATATAAAAGCGTTTAAATCACACGCTTGAAATGACTTAAGTCCACCAGAGAGTCGCCGGCCCTAACCCTAGGCGCCGCCTCCTCTTCCCTACCCTTGCTGCCGTCGCCGGCGGCCGTCGGCTGGCCGGTGGCGGCGGCGGGGCCACTCCTGCCCACTCCCCTCCGTTCTTCTAGTCCTCGTGATGCCCCTGCTCCCGTGTGGTGGTTGTCGCAGGCTAGTGGTCGTGACGTAGCTACAGTGGCGGATAAACAAATCTGGAAGCCTGCGCGTGTGGGGTGTTAGCGTGATCCATGCATCAGCATTCCATCTTGTTGCAGTAACCATGGGCTGTATCTGCTTGGTGCGCACGAGGAGGACCGGCGGTGCGTTGTATGACTGCAGATCATGGCGTCCCTGTTATGGATCTGGCATGCTGCGTTGGCCTGCATGAAGTTCTGGTGGTACCATCCTTGCGGCTGCGCTCTCTCGCGCGTGCTTGCCTTGGCGCTTTGTGGCAGCTGGGGGTTCCGGTGGCGATCCACTTGGTTATGGGCATCCGTGCCCTGCGGATTGTCGTGGCCACCTGATGATCTTTGTTAGTGTTTATCTCTTTGGATCTGATGGTTGCCGCCGGTGACTCGAACCGGCGAGCTGGCGGGATGCAGCCAAAAGCTCCCTTTATGGGGTTTGGCGGCTCTCGCTCCGACCAGTCTGCCTTTGGCGATGAGATGCAATCTATGGACGGTGACTTGACGCAAAAGATATGGTTGTGCAGTGGCGGGGTCAACGGGATTTCAAGCCCAGCGCATGTAGCTGCTGGGATCGTGGAAAAGTGATGGCAACACACATGATTGACTTAGATCTGGTGGTGCTTCTCGAGTATCCAGTCTCGAGTTTTGGGGTGAAAACCCTAGGTTTGACCTAAGTTGGTTATTCCTGGCAATGACGACGTTTTTGCATCGTTACCTTGTTGAAGGCATTGCTCATATATGCTCAGACTTGTTTTTCATGGTGAAAACCTAGATTCTGGCCTCTCATGGTTGGATCCGGCGACGGCGACGTTGGCGCGTCATTTCCTTCCTGAAGGCGTTGGTGTTGAAGAACTTTTTTGTCCTTGTGGTGTCAAAAGATGGATGATGCGGATATGGTCATTGTCGTAGTTTGTCGATCGTTGTTCTGATCGCTTTGGCTTTTTTCGCTTAGGCATAGCTTTGGTCTTGTATGATTTTGCTATTTCTCAGCGTGTGTTTTTTATGTGCGTGTGTTGGTGTTGGCTATGTGCATCCTAGCTATGCAAAGGCCGGATGTGTGCTCATCATGTTTTATATCTACTTGATGCTTCATTTTGAGTTAATAAAATCCATCCTTTATAAAAAAAATCACTACTTTAGTTATCTAAACGCGCTCTTATATTAGTTTACAGTGGGAGTACTCCACACTTGTCCTGGAAAACACCACGAGGCACAGGCAAGCAAGTGCATGCCAACGCTGATTCATTCGTCTTCTGGGATAAACTAGGACAGGGCCCAGCGTCCTGAAGTGTTCGATCCTGATCCCGCCGCTGCTTCACATGCACACCAACCAACCAGCGGATATGCAAGGGGAAAGGAGGAATAGGAAACAAGAGGAAAGGAGGCCAAAGTGGAGCATCGTTTCTACTTTCTACTACGTACTGTAGGTGGGAAGGAAGAAGATACTGGCCGGCAATGGAAAGCCTGATTCTAAGGGATGATAAGCCATCATTAACCCCCATAGCCGTCGCATTTTATACTACCTGAATGATGGTGTTAGGAAGCCTTTTAGGCCATAGCACCACTACTACTACTCTATGGAACAACCATGATGAACGGCTTCAAAAGATAATGGCGTGTGCAGTAGTACATGTCCCCACCCGGCAACAGCCACACAGCTGCTGGCAAAGAATAGATGAGATGTTTCACCATGCAATTGTTGCCTATGTTTCAGAAGAAATGGATAACAAAGCAGCAGCCCGCTGATCCGCAAACAGTATAACAAATTGGAACAGCAAAAACTTTGGAACAAGCCAGGAGTTTTGCTTCCCTTCGTTGCACCCCCTTAAAAAGTTTATACAGATCTTAAAGTTAACTTAAAAAGACCACCGCCATGTTAGCCTGCAGATCAAACGTATTGAATAGATTGATTTGGGTACAAAAGACCATGTCACCCTTTTTTTATCAAAGGGGTAAATTCTAATCTGCGTCGAAATCTGTAGACTTTTCTAGGAGGGGGTGTGCCGAAGCAGAGTTCGTCAGGTAAATAATAGTCTTGCAACCTTCACATTTACGACGAACGACCAGTTCAGGACAAGAGTGGCGAAATACATAGGAGTCATCAAACACAGCAGTAGCTCTCGCACTGCTTGCCAACCATTTACACGGATGGAAATAACACGCGTACAACAACGTGGGCACAACAAAATATAGAGCATAAGTCTCTAGGAGATATCGCAAATCTTAAACAGTAGAGTAACGGGTGGTTTTACTTGCGGGGTAGGAAAACCATGCAGTAGTACAGACGATATGTGCGACCTCGTCTTCAAACTGTGGGCAGCGACCGTTTTAGTTCTTATTCTTGGACTTAACCCCTGCCCTTGTAACTCCTGGAAAAAGAACAGATACAGTCAGTTTGGACATCATACTGTCAAGGTAGAATTATGAAATGTACTTGACGTAGGATGGTGCAGGTTACCCAAGTGAACTTAAAACCTTACATTGTTGGACAAACATTCCAAAGTAGCAAAACAAAAGCATAGATAGAGACCAGGAATGGGTTATATCCAAACACAACATTCTGTTCTTCAAATGGCATTACGGCAACAATTGTCATTCTCCAAACTCTAGAGACCAGGAATGGGTTATATCCAAACAGTTCCAAAACTCACAAGGCTTTCTTACTCGTCTAGAGTAGAATTGGGAGTATATTCTAATTAAAAGGAATAAAAGCAAACTAACACTCAATTTAATGCTGGGACCGTAAAGATATTTAAGCTCCAACTTCTAAACAAGCTTTCAAGTACAATGACTTTTTTCAAGAGTAAACCGCTTTCCCGCTTAAGTGCAGTTCAAATAATTAAGCAAGCCTGAGAAACAGCTTGAGCAGTAAAGCAGTAACACGTGCAGACAAATGGTTAAATAAAATAACTGCAGAAGCACGGCATGGCATCAGTGAAATTAAAACAAAAATGTATTACTGAACGGAGCACTATTGGACATACCAAGTCCAATCACATCTGCACTTTTCATGACCCTGATCCTCCGGCAAGACTCGGTGAACATCCTGCAATTACAAATAAGAAGCAATCACTTGATAAGCTCATAGGGGAGGTATCAGGTATGCATCAGATATTCATGGTTTTCTTGACAATGGAATTGTAACAATTAACGTGCCACAAGAACAACTACAGTGAGTTAGTGACTGCATTAGAACCCTTTCACTTGTTCAGACATGAGATGCTACATGCAGCAATAGAACACCAGGACCATAGAATTTAGAGCAACTACAACATAATAAGAAGATAACCAAGTAGCTAGTACTAGGCTACTAGGTCCGTTCCTTTTTACTGGTTCTTTTGGCGTCAATGCTATCTCCAATAAATTGCTTAGACCACTGTTTTTCCTAATAGCAAAGCTTTTTAAAACTAATGGCACAATTTTAGGTGGAAAAAAATTAGTATATCTGTGTCAGAGTTTTAAGAGGATGACTGCATGCATTCTATAAAAAATTAGAACAGGTTAGATGGACTTAAGAGATACTCTAATCATGGCTGCTGTTGCTGTAGAGAACGAGTTCATTTTATCTGGGTGCATGTATGTATACACAGTAAACTAGTAAAAAACATTTATTTGGCACACTATCATTTTTATCATCCTTTAAAAGTTATACTACAAAACTCAAACTATCATCCAGAGTTCTCATTTCTACGCTTGTTGTTATTCCAATTAGATCAGACAATGTACTTACTCCCATGGGACGTCACCAACCAGCATCCAGTCTCCATCCTTGTCTTCGTAAGTCATCACATATTCACCATCCTTTCTGTTCTCAGATGCACCATCCTTCCCTGGTACAGAATTAGACCCAGTACCACATGTAAGGTTAAAACTGCCGGAGAAAGGAGCACCTTACACTGAATTTCTCAAACAAAGCATTGTATGTTGGTAAATTTTATGTCCCTAGATATACACCTTTCTGAAATTTACGTTCTTAAATTAGTAGGTTTGATGTCTGTCCTTGAAGCACAAAATGGGTATGAAGAGGTTATAGGGAAATTGCTGTTTATCAAAGGCTTATGAATAATTGAGTGATATTTAGTTATTTACAGACCCTTAGCGAATGCTAGCCTAAACATTAGGCATTTTATGACATAGTCCACTGCTAGTTGCTTCATCAAACAATATTAAACACAATAAAAGTTCCTTGAATTAGAAGAGAATATTTGCTCCACCAGTAATAATATATGCTGAAACTAGGTATCTAGCGAAACAAATATGCACACAAATAGCATGGCCAAATGTAGACGCGAAGCCTCGAAACTGGTTACACCACAATAACCAATTTAGCCGGCCCTGAAAAAGAGTCTTCTTCGTCAATTTCATAAACCTGGAATTTGCTACTCCCTCCGATCCAAATTATTTGACGCAGCTTTAGTAAAGTGTACTAAAGCTGCGTCAATTAATTTGGATCGGAGGGAGTAGAACATTTCCAAACAGAGTAATTGGTTATTTCTTCAGCGAAATGAGATGTGTGCAACGATGCATTTCTTCTACCCCAATTCAAATTCAGGTGCAGATTAAAACATCAACAATTTGCCAAGGATCCAAGCAGCCTCACCGGTCCTGAAGCCAATGAACATTTTCCCTAGCCCCACAACCATGTCCTTGTAGTTCTTGTATGTCTTGAGGTCAACCTTCCTCAGGTAAGGCGCACCATCCATGCTGACCTTGACATACAGAAACTCTTGCCCCTGCTTCGTGTCAGAATCCTCCTTGCTGCTCTTCAGCTGGTTGGTGGTGGTTGCCATCGTGTTCTTGCGGTAGCTGCGGACTGGTGGCCATCCCACCACCTGAGCCCTGCGCATCGGCAATTCAGAGTAAGAACCGGCAATGGAGCCGACCCAGCATTTCGTTTGGCTCTA
Source organism: Triticum urartu (assembly GCF_003073215.2). NCBI lineage: Eukaryota > Viridiplantae > Streptophyta > Magnoliopsida > Poales > Poaceae > Triticum > Triticum urartu. The sequence goes on along the minus strand of NC_053024.1, from coordinate 165,870,227 downwards.
TGAGGTTATGAACACGAGTTGAAAACAACCGGGTATGTTCAAACCAAACATACCCTGGAAAACAACTCAAAGCACTACAAACTTGGTAAACCTTGAAAGTAAAGGTAGACCCAAATTGACTAGTCCAATTCAAACCAGGTGCGCAAATTTGCAGATGTGAAGCCCTCCTTAGTTTCCCAATGAAAATTCAAAGAACAAAATCACACATCTAATAAAGTTAGAAAAAAGAGGAGGGGGGTATTGAAGTCTAATTTCACAGCAAAATTGTAAAAAGACTCTTCAGTGAATGAATCTCTACCCCTCCACGCTCCTGAAACTAATAGATCAAGCCGAGTGCAAACGCGCGCCCACAAACAGCAACGGAAGAACCGCGAAATGGGCCCTTCGGCACCAAATTTGCACCCAAAAAAGAGGGTTTTTCCGCCTCGACAGACGGAATTCCCTCAAATGCATGCAACGGCCACCAAATTACAGCTTTTCGGAGGTTCCAAGCAAACTAAATCACCGTCTCGTACTAACCCACCACATATTTTCCCAAATTTTTACGCATCACTTCCTCCACCCATTCGCGCTCCAACCCACCGCATCCCGCAAAACTCGGCAGAACACCATGAAACAGTCAAATCCACAAAATTCGCAGGGGGAGTAGGCGCCTACTTGGCAGCAGGCTGCGGCGGGGCGGCGACCTTCTTGTCCTTCTCATCCCCGGACGCGTCCTTGCCTTTCCCGCCGGCGGAAGCCGGCGCAGGCGGCGCGACCTCGTCCGAAAACCCTCGCTTGGCGCCCTTGGCGGGCAGCAGCTCCAGTGTGGTGGTGGCGGTGACCGGCCGGCGGTCGGGCGACTCGCAGCCGGGAAGTCCGAGGCGGAGCTCGGTGCCTTTCAGGTCGTCGTCCGCGCGGCCGCCGGCGGCGGCCGAGAGGCCTATGTAGTCGAGCTCGAGAGGCGGCGACATGGGAAGCAGCAGGACATGAACTGGGGAGTAGCAGGAGGGGGAGGGGGAGGACGGTGGAGGGGAGGGGGGAGTGGAGCTGGTGGTTTGATTGCTATAGGAGGGAGGGGAGGGGAGGGGAGGGGAGAGGAGAGACAGAGGGAGGCGAGCAAGTGTGGTGGTGCCGTGGTAGTGGCAGTGGTAGTAGCAGCAGGAACTAGACTAGAGACTCTAGACTGTAGCAGAGTGGGGTGTGGCTGTTTGATGCTTTTGATTGCCCATGGGATGTTTAATGCGTAAAAGAGCTCGGGGTGAATAGTAAATTTAAAAAATGAAAAAAAAACTTCAAAAAAATCTGATTTCTTTTGGTATAAACTTCGACAAATGTTCTTGGCGCTTGCAAATTTTCATCCTGAAGATAACATTCGTGGAAGTCATGGCAAAAAAACAAAAATAACACTCATAATATGCTTTCGAAAATAGCATTTTTGGAATGACGAGTTTGTTTTTTACCATGTTGAATGTTATTCCGGGATGAAAATTTGCCTGAAGCCCACAACTACACCCTGCCTGAAACCCAGGTTGCACTTAACCTTCTCCATTGTACCCGAGCTCTCTTTTTTTGCTTAAGAAAACCATTATTGAATCATAAGACCTAATCAGGTCACATAATTCGGCAACTGTCGAGTTCAACCCCAATCCCCAACAAATCCACACTAAAAGATCCATTGCTCACAGCGGCCCTGTTCGGCAGGGTCCACCGATTTTTCAATATTGTTAGCGGTACGACCAGATACTAAAGTCAATTTCTGCCTATTACCACCAATGAAAGTATCATGACTAATCTATATATTCAGAGCTCCCTTTGGGTCCATAGCTGCTTGGGCATTCTCTTTCTCTCTACAAGTTTAGTTTGATAACTTGAGGTCATGTGTTGATGTTCACCATGAAACTATCTCGGCCTGCATACATATGTACTTCTCCTTCTCCTTCCTAATTCCTCCAAACCAAAACGTGGTGGTGGTGGGTCTCTTTGTGATCGTTGTATTGTTATTTTGCAGAGCTCCTCCGGGCATGTCACTGGTGCAGGTCATGCCTCACCAGTGACATGCCTCATCTCCCTTTCACATTTATCCTCTAAATTTTGCCGCAAGTCCTTCTCTTTATTCTCCCCTATTTATGCTTGTACATACTCGGGCTACTGACCTCATCCTACTTGACTCTGTACTCCCCGCCAGTGCGGGTGGTACTAGAGGACATGAACTCTCGATGCAGGTTATGCTTGGTTGGAAGGTCTCAGATAGTAGCATGCATGTGTCTCCCATGCTCGGTCTCACTCGATCTCGAGCTACCAAAATTGTTGTTGTTGCTAGACACCATCTTATTGGATTCACTCTTAAGCCCAAACATGTGTCCCTCAACCATTCTCCCACCAGGAGCTAGATTTCACAACGGCTAAAAACACCATCTACATGAATTAGCCGACCACATTCACAACAGAAGTGCGGAATCTTCTTGTATGAGAAATCAAACCAAGTACCAATTCGGTCTTCTGGTGAAGACATTAGGAAGAAATCCCTCACCAACGACTCATCTACATATATGTTGCAGGACACGGAGGTGCTTTCCTCATGCTAAACCATCTTTCTCCGCATCTAGTTTGATCACCTCCCCGAGACAATTTCCAAGGTCCTTTCCAAAAGTTTCCAAGCGTTTATCTAGTAGTAGGTCCGTGACTCAAACCCATGCTTCAACTATGTCAAAAACCATATCAGACAGCCTCGTATCCTCCTCGTGATCCTTCAGCACTATAATGTTAAAGTCAGATTGCCATGGTCCATTAATTAACCAGTGTTTCCGTCTCCTTCACTGCCAAAGCGGACTACAAAGATGTTTCCGCTAATATCCTTAAATTGAGCCTCCATGTGGAGACCCCAAGCCTTCTACATCGTTCTCCTGAGAGCATGAATGTTCATTGGTCTATTCCTATAGATTAAATAACTAGGCCTATATGAACTATCATACATCATATAATTGGATGGTTAGGAAAGTGGTTTTATCTTGGCTCACTTTGGATCAAGTTATGTTTGGTCTAGAAACATCTCAAAACTTGCCCAACATATCAAGAACTCCAATGAGACCATTCTTCTCCTGGACATGTTAGAACAATATATGCCTTTGAATACCAAGGAATGGAATGGAAGAGTTATCTTAAAGAGCCACATGAACAACTTGCTTAACTTTCAAAGCATATACCGTAAGCAAAGAGCCATAATTAGACGGGTGAAGTTTGGAGAAGGAAACATAAAAAAATTCCAGGCAAAAGAAACTATCAAGTACACAAATACCTAGATTGCCATGTTGAAGGATGTACAACAAACTGAACACCTTGATCATAATGCAAAGGTTGCAATTCCGTGGAGAGCCTATAAGAAGAGACTTGGTAGTACTTCTCCAACTTAAAAAAATATTCAATCTCTCTAGCATGCTCTCATCAAATATTTCTTTGGAAGAGCTTGATGCACCATTCTCAAAAAACGGAAAATGATGAGGTTGTTAAACATCTTCCTACTGATAAAGCTCCTAGTCCAGATGGTTTCAATGGGGCATTTTTGAAAACTTGTTGGCATATCATTTGTCAGGACTTTTGCTAGCTCATTGAAGATTTTTATAATGAGAAAGTGAACCTTCCACCCACAAACAACTCTTTCATTACTTTGATTCCAAAGAAAGAGAATCCTCTAACACCTCATGATTTTAGGCCCATTTCTCTACTAAACAGCTCCATCAAGATCATCACTGAGCTCCTGGCTAATAGGCTACAAAAAGTAATCCTCAAGCTTATTCATACAAATCAATAATGGATTTCTGAAGTCCAAGTCCATACCAGATTGTCTATCATGGGCATATGAGTACATTCACCAGTGCCAGCAGTCCAAGAAAGAAATACTAATCTTAAAACTTGGTTTTGCTAAAGCTTTTAATACGATTGAACATGACACTATATTACAAATTCTCTAGGCCACAGGCTTTAGCTCCAGATGGATTAACTGGATAAAATGATTTACACCACTGGATTGTCTTATGTCTCGTTGAATGGAGTGTCAGGGAAGCAATTCAAATGTGAAAGGGGAGTGAGGAATGGAGACCCCCTCTCACCACTCGTTTGTGTCCTATGAGCTGATCTACTTCACCCAGTTCTCAGTGAAGTAATGCATGCAAACATTATTCAAGCTCCTATCAACTCTCAGTCAAATCAAGATTACATAGTGATCCAGTTCGCCGATGAAATTCTGGTTCTCCCAACCCAAGAAAGACAAATTGCACAAGTGAATAACCTGCTGTCGCATTTTGTGTGACGCCCGGATAATTAAGCTACAGTAAACCCTTCTAATGTTGCCACGTCATCACGATTACTGTTGCCAAACTCATGATGATTCAAATCCCGTTTGAATTCAAATTGAATTAAAGGCAAACAATAAAAGTTTTTCAAAATTTAAAACTAAAATGTTCGGGGTGAGCCAAATAAATCCTAAGTATTAAGGTGGAGTAACCAACATTTTTAAAAAGTATTTGAATGCGCTAAAATAAATAAAACAGCGACAAAAACAATAACTTAAATGCTTTTTCAATTAGTAAAGAATACAAGTTGCTTTACTTTTGTCCCAAACCTTTTGTGAGAACAATCAATTTTACAAATCTAATTTAGGAGTGGGTTTCATTTTTCTAAAACTATAAACTATTACACAAGTAAATGAAAACAATAAAGGAAAAATAAATAAAAGGGAAAATCAAAGCAAACAAAAAAAGGGAAAAGCACCCTCCACTGGGCTCCGGCCCAGCTGGCCTGCCCAACTGGGCCAAGGCCCACCCCCACTCCCCCACTCGCCACCGACACCCACACCCCACTCCCACGCAAAATATCCCCCCATCTTCCCCCGATTGGATCGGGATCGAGGAGGGGAGCCGACCGCCGCCGCCTGGAGAGCCACCTCGCCGGACGCTGTCACCTAAAGCCGCCCCCGACGCTGCCGAACCTCGTCGCCTTCTCCCCACCGTCGCTCGTCTCCGTCCTCCTCCTCGCCCCTCCCGTTGCCCCGAACCCTGCAACCTCCTGTGAGCCCCCTCTCCTCCTCTCCTCGCGTCGGTCGCCCACTCGTCGTCCCCGCGCTCACCTCGCAGTCGCACCCGCCTCTGCGTGGCCGCGCCCCGCCGCGGCTCCCGCACGCCCGCGCATGCCCTGTGCGCGCCACTTTGGCCATGGCCTCGCTCACCAGCGCCCGCACGCGCGCCGTTCGCCCTGGCCGCGCCCGCGCCCGTGACCCCGCACCGGCTTCGCTCACTGCCGCCGACCCCTGTCCCGCATCGCCACGGCGCTGCCGTCACCGCTGTTGCTCGCCCCCGCTCTGCTGTTCCTTCCCCGTGTGCTGCGCCGCCGCCTCATCCCTGCCTCCCGCTGCTCGCCGCCCCTGCCGCTCATCACCACCGCCGCTGGCCACTCCGCCACGCGCCGCGCCACCCGCGCCATGCTGCTGCAGCCTGCAGCCCGCCCCTCGCGCGACCCCCGCCGCCCTCGGTTGGCCTCGCCGGAGCCATTTTCGGCCGGCCTCGCCGCAGCCCCGGGCGTGCGCGCGAACGAACAGGTGCTGGGCACCTGTTGCGCCTGTGCCCGCTAACGCCAGCGTCTGCTAAAGCCCCTATGGGCCTATGACAGAGGGGCCCCGCCCACAGAATGTTAAAAAAAGAAGAATAAGAATAAAGAAAAAAATAGAAATAAAATAAATAAATAAAACAATTAATTAACTAAATAATTAACTTAATTAATTCTGTTTAAATTAACTAATTAAGATTAATTAACCTAATAACTAGTTAACCTAATTAACTACTGTTAATTAGTCAAATGGGTCACTGACAGGTGGGACCCACCTGTCAGGTTGACAAGGTCAACTGCTGATGTCATGCTGATGTCAGCAGACACTATTCTGGATAATGTTGAATTAAATAATTAAATAAATCCTAAAAATGATTAAAATCTTTTAAAATTAATATAAAATAAACCGTAGCTCGGATGGAAAAACTTTGTACATGAAAGTTGCTCAGAACGACAAGACGAATCCGGATATGCAACCCGTTCGTCCCCCACGCATCCCTAGCATAGTGAACACATAACTTTCCCCCCTCCATTTCGTCTGTCTGAAAACGCGAAACACCGGGGATATTTTCCCGGATGTTTCCCCCCTTCATCGGTACCACCTCATACCGCGATAGGGCACACCTAGCTTCACGCTTTGTCATGTCATGCATCGTCATGCATCTGTTTGCTTAATATTTATTGTTTCTTCCCCCTCTTCTCTCGCTAGACACCGAGACCGACGCCGCTGCTACCCAGTACGACTACGGTGTTGACGACCCCTCTCTCTTACCAGAGCAACCAGGCAAGCCCCCCCTTTGATCACCAGATATCGCCTACTCTTCTCTCTACTTCTTGCATTAGAGTAGTGTAGCATGTTACTGCTTTTCGTTAATCCTATCCTGATGCATAGCCTGTCCTTGCTACTACTGTTGTTACCTTTACCTGCAATCCTAATGCTTAGTATAGGATGCTAGTTTATCATCAGTGGCCCTACATTCTTGTCCATCTGCAATGCTATACTATCGGGCCGTGATCACTCGGGAGGTGATCACGGGTATATGCTATATACTTTATACATGATACATGTGATGACTAAAGTCGGGTTGGCTCGAGGAGTACCCGCGGTTGATTCACGAATTGGGGGCTGGAAGGACATACTTTCCCGACGACCCTCCGTGTGGATCTTTGTGGCGAAGCGACAGGGCAGGTAGAGACCACCTAGGAGAGAGGTGGGCCTGGCCTTGGTCGGTGTTCGCGATTATTTCAAGATAACACGTTTAACGAGATCTTGGTATTTGATCTGAGGCTGGCCACTGGCCTATACGCACTAACCATCTACGCGGGGACAGTTATGGGCACTCGATGTCGTGGTATCAGCCGAAGCCTTCGTGACGTCAGCGATTGAGCGGCTCGCGCCGGATTGGACCGTAAGCCTGCTCTTGTATTAAGGGGGCTAGTTCTGCTTCCGGCCGCGTACGCAACGTGCAGGTGTGCAATGGGCGATGGGCCCAGACCCCTGCGCCATAGGATTTAGACCAGCGTGCTGACCTCTCTGTTGTGCCTAGGTAGGGCTGCGACGTGTTGATCTTCCGAGGCCGGGCATGACCCAGGAAAGTGTGTCCGGACAAAGGGGATCGAGCGTGTTGGGAAATGTGGTGCACCCCTGCAGGGAAGTTAATCTATTCGAATATCCGTGATCTTCGGTAACAGGACGACTTGGAGTTGTACCTTGACCTTATGAAAACTAGAACTGGTTACTTAATAAAACACACCCTTCCAAGTGCCAGATACAACCCGGTGATCACTCTCTAACAGGGCGACGAGGAGAGGATCGTCGGGTAGGATTGTGCTATGCGATGCTACTTGGTGAACTTACCATCTACTCTCTTCTACATGCTGCAAGATGGAGGTGGCCAGAAGCGTAGTCTTCGATAGGACTAGCTATCCCCCTCTTATTCCGGCATTCTGCAGTTCAGTCCACATATGATACCCTTATTCCCATTGATACCAATGCATACATTTGTAGTGTAGCTCCTTGCTTGCGAGTACTTTGGATGAGTACTCACGGTTGCCTTGCTCCCCTTTCCCCCCTTCCTATACCCGATTGTTGCGACTAGACGTTGGAGCCCAGGAGCCAGATGCCACCATCGACGACGACTCCTACTACACTGGAGGTGCCTACTACTACGTGCAGCCCGCTGATGGCGACCAGGAGTAGTTTAGGAGGATCCCAGGTAGGAGGCCTGCGCCTCTTTCGATCTGTATCCCAGTTTGTGCTAGCCTTCTTAAGGCAAACTTGTTTAACTTATGTCCGTACTCAGATTTTGTTGCTTCCGCTGACTCGTCTATGATCGAGCTCTTGTATTCGAGCCCTCGAGGCCCATGGCTTGCAATATGATGCTTGTATGACTTATTTTATTTGTAGAGTTGTGCTGTGATATCTTCCCGTGAGTCCCTGATCTTGATCGTACACGTTTGCGTGTATGATTAGTGTACGATTAAATCGGGGGCGTCACATTTTGCTGCTCAAACTGGACTTCAGATTACTACAAAAAAACATGTTTTGGTGCCCCTCAATGTGGGAGAAGCAAATCTGAATAAGTTACTTGGATTCTTAGGGTGCAAGATGGGAACTTTTCCATTTACTTATCTTGATCTCCCACTGAGTGATCACATGCTTAAAAATGAAGACTTCACTCCCATTTGTCAAACAATTGAGAGAAGACTCTGTGGAGTCTCTACCATGCTAGGATATGATGGCAAGCTTCAACTCATCAAATCAGTTTTTGCAGCCCTACTAATCTTCTTCACATGTACCCTTGCTCTTCCTGCTGGAATCATTGAAAAGTTAAATAAACACATCATGCAATTTCTATGGAGGAAGTATGGACAAGAGATATCTGGCCCTGCTCTAATTACTTGGGATAAGGTCTCCCAACCAAAAAATCTTGGTGGTCTAGGGATCTTGGATCTGGCTGTTCATAACAAAGCATTGCTCATGAAAAATCTACACAAGTTCTTTAGCAGAGCAAATCTTCCCTGGTTCAACATGATTTGGGACCGCTACTACTCATTTGACTTGTCAGAAGAAGGAACGGTGGGTTCATGTCGGCGTTCTGGGACCGGGGGTACCCAGACTTGCCTGCCTGCGGCCCGTGGTGTGGCTCCATCAACGGCCCGGTATGGTCCAGCTTCAGCAACAACAACTCAGGACCCTCGCGATGGGCCAAGCCTCGCGAGGCGGACGACACCAAGACCTCCCTAGGGGCAGCCTCACTAGTCTGACTCCCAAGGATCGGAGATATCTATGCAAGGGGCCCCTCGCGAGGTTCACGTGACGTGAGCCATGACGACCAAGGCCAGACGGGCGCCAACGGGTGCAGTGTACCAGTTTCCTCTTTGGTGCTAAAGAGGCAAGCGCAGGCGCGGGGTCCTGAGGCATCAGGCAAAGGTTTCCATATCGGTGCAACAAGACCAAGACCAGTAGGACGGAGGTCATAGCGGAGCCCACAACAGCGTCACCAGTAGAGCCTTTGGCAGGCGAAGACCACCTTTTGTCGGGATAGCTTGTACTAGTTGTCCCCTTCAAACTTGGCCGTTGTGGGATCCCTTCCTGCCTAAACATTTGGGAAGAGGACCAAGGCCACTATAAATAGGACTTAGCCACCACCATAGAGGGGGGTCGGATTCATTCCACCCTGACGAGTGCACCAGCTCATCTAGCTCAAGAACACCTCATCTCCGGAGGTTGTTCATCCCTTGTACTAGTTCATACTCAGCCCCTCGAGGCAATCCACCCACACAGTGGAATAGGGTATTACACCGCAAGGTGGCCTGAACCAGTATAAACCCCCGTGTCTCTTGTTCTTTGGGTCCGTCAAGCTAGGCCGTGGAATCGTTGAGCGTGCGAGTCAGGGAGAGAGTGTTCTTCGTGCGCACCCCAGAGTTCGAACCTCACAAGGGTTTGCCGGAACCCGTAATCTGACATTTGGCGCGCCAGGTAGGGGTGCTCCGGAGCTCCGCCTCTCCGCTTGTTCCACCCCTCCGCCCACTTTGTCTCTCCGTTCGACTCTCATGGCGGGCGCTGCTACCTCTTGAGCTTGCGTTGGATTTCCTCGAAGAGGAAAGGATGATGCAGCAGAGTAGCATAAGTATTTCCCTCAGTTTTTGAGAACCAAGGTATCAATCCAGTAGGAGGCTACGCTCAAGTCCCTCGTACCTGCACAAAACAATAGCTACTCGCAACCAACGCGATTAGGGGTTGTCAATCCCTTCACGGTCACTTACGAGAGTGAGATCTGATAGATATAATATTTTTGGTATTTTTGGTATAAAGATGCAAAGTAAAAAGTAAAAGCAAAGTAAAAAACAAAGCAAGATTAAAGTGATGGAGATTGGTATGATGAGAATAGACCCGGGGGCCATAGGTTTCACTAGTGGCTTCTCTCAAGAGCATAAGTATTCTACGGTGGGTGAACAAATTACTGTTGAGCAATTGACATAATTGAGCATAGTTATGAGAATATCTAGGCATGGTCATGTATATAGGCATCACGTCCGTGACAAGTAGACCGAAATGATTCTGCATCTACTACTATTACTCCACTCATCGACCGCTATCCAGCATGCATCTAGAGTATTAAGTTAAAAACAGAGTAACGCCTTAAGCAAGATGACATGATGCAGAGAGATAAATTCATGCAATATGAAATAAACCCCATCTTGTTATCCTCGATGACAATGATGCAATACGTGCCTTGCTGCCCCTTCTGTCACTGGGAAAGGACACCGCAAGATCGAACCCAAAGCTAAGCACTTCTCCCATGGCAAGAACTACCAATCTAGTTGGCCAAACCAAACGGATAATTCGAAGAGACTTGCAAAGATAACCAATCATAATAAAAGAATTCAGAGAAGATTCAAATATTATTCATAGATAGACTTGATCATAAACCCACAATTCATCGGTCCCAACAAACACACCGCAAAAAGAAGATTTCATCGAATAGATCTCCACAGGAGAGGGGGAGAACTTTGTATTGAGATTCAAAGAGAGAGAAGAAGCCATCTAGCTACTAACTATGGACCTGAAGGTCTGAGGTAAACTACTCACACTTCATCGGAGAGGCTATGATGATGTAGAAGCCCTCCGTGATGACGGCCCTCCTCCGGCGGAGCTCCGGAACAGGCCCCAAGATGGGATCTCGTGGATACAGAAAGTTGCGGCGGTGGAATTAGGTTTTTGGCTCCGTATCTGTTCGTTTGGGGGTACGTAGGTATATATAGGAGGAAGAAGTACGTCGGTGGAGCATCGAGGGGCCCACGAGGCAGGGGGGCGTGCCCTAGGGGGGGGCCCCCACCCTCGTGACCGCCTCTTTTGTTCCTTGGCGTAGGGTCCAAGTCTCCTGGATCACGTTCGGTGAGAAAATCACGTTCCCGAAGGTTTCATTCTGTTTGGACTCCGTTTGATATTCCGTTTCTTCGAAACACTGAAATAGGCAAAAAACAACAATTCTGGGCTGGGCCTCCGGTTAATAGTTTAGTCCTAAAAATAATATAAAAGTGGAAAATAAAGCCCAATATAGTCCAAAACAGTAGATAATATAGCATGGAGCAATAAAAAATTATAGATACGTTGGAGACGTATCAGGCGCCGCCCCACCAGCTGGATCGACGGGCGTGCGCAGAGGCACCATGGGCCTCCGGGCCTTCACCCCCACCAATAAAAAAGGTGCAGTGGCCGCACAAGTTCAAGCCGGATATGCCGCCTCGCTACGATGGCGCGGCGGATCCAGCAGCCTTCCTGCTGGCGTATGAGGAGGCCGTTCGGGAAGCGGGAGGCGATGACAAGGTCATGGCCAACTGGTTTCCCATGGCCCTAGACGGCGTGCCGCGCGCCTGGCTGCTCATCCTGCTAGGATCCTCAATGGCCTCCTGGGAAGAGCTGTGCGGTCTCTTCGTCGCGCGCTTCGCGGCACCAGTTCCCCTCGCCGTTGCAGCCATCCTCGGCGACTCGCAGGCACTGCCCTCAGATCGCGACGTCAAGCAGTTGTTCCGTCAAATGGGCCCCGCCTCTATACAGCAGGGACCTCCCCGGGATGGGCGGCGCCCAAGGCCGACCTCACCTTCAACTCGGGGGACCATCCGGCGACCACCACCGGCTCGGGCGCGCTCCCGATGCTTTGCACACCCATCATCTGCAACATGGCGGTAACCAAGACCCTCATCGACGGCGGGGCTAGCCTCAACGTGCTCTTCGTGGAAGCTTTCAGCTTGCTCCACATACCGCACGACCGGCTCCGTCACACCAAGCCCTTCTCCGGAGTTGGCGGTGGTTCCACCAGCCCCCTAGGGCAGATCCGCCTCCCCGTCACCTTCGGCACCCGTGATAACTACCGCACTGAGCTTATCGACTTCGACATCGCTCGCATCAGCCTCCCGTACAACGCCATCCTCGGGTACCCAGCCCTGGCTCAGTTCATGGCAGCAACTCACCCTGCATACAACCTCATGAAGATGCCGGGGAGCAACGGCGTCCTCACCGTGACTGGAGACACCAAGGAGGCCCTGACGGCCCTCAAGCTCGCCTTCAGGGCCGCGGTGGCGGCGCACCCCGCAGGTGAAGCAGCACTTGGGGCCCAGGGGGCTGCGCCGGCGAAGAAGAAGCAGTTATTCTCGCAAGATCGGGCCAACACGAAGCAAGTACTGCTCGACGATGATGGGGCCTCGGGAGCCACCTTCACCATAGGCGCCAACCTCAACCCGGACCAAGAAGAGGCACTGGTGAAATTCCTGCGCGCGAACAAGGAGGTATTCACCTGGGAGCCCAAGCGGCTGGTGGGGGTCCCAATGGGAGTAATCGAGCACCACTTGAGGGTGTGCCCCAATGTGCGCCCAGTGAAGTAGAAGGCGCGACAATAGTCCACAGAGAAGTAGTCCTTCATCGTCCAGGAAACCCGCAAGCTACAGGCGGTGGGTGTCATCCGCGAAGTCCGATACCCGGAGTGGCTGGCAAACCCCATCATCGTGCCCAAGAACGGCGGGAAGGAACGCATGTGCGTCGACCTCACCAACCTCAACAAGGCCTTCCCTTAGGACCCGTTCCCGCTTCCACGCATCGATCAGATCATCGACTCCACCGCCGAGTGCGACCTGTTGTGTTTCCTAGATGCCTTCTCAGGTTACCACCAGATCAAGATGGCGGTGGAGGACGTAGAGAAGACGGCATTATTAACCCCGTGCGGGGTGTACTGCTACACCTGCATGCCGTTTGGGCAGCGTAACGCTGGGGCGACCTTCCAGTGGCTGATGCACATCGCTCTAGGCCAACAGCTCCGGAGGAATGCTGAAGCCTACATCGACGACATTGTGGTAAAATCTCGGGAGGCTAGGACCCTCATTCAGGATCTGGAGGAGACTTTTGCCAGCCTGCGCAAGGTAGATCTGCGGCTCAACCTGGAAAATGCGTGTTCGGCGTCCCCTCCGGCAAGCTGCTGGGTTTCCTCGTGTCGCACAGGGGATCGAGGCGAACCCAGAGAAGGTCAAAGCAATAGAAGACATGAGCCCGCCGCAGACTCTCAAGGACATGCAAAAACTCGCGGGCTGCTTAACCTCACTTGGGCGCTTTGTCTCCAAGGTGGGGGAGCGCGCCCTCCCGTTCTTCAAGCTGATGAAGAAGAAGGGCCCATTCGAGTAGACTCCGGAGGCCGACGTGGCATTTCAAGACCTCAAGAGATACCTAACCAGCCCACCGGTGATGGTGGTGCCTCGTTCTCTCGAGCCTCTGGTGCTTTACCTGACCGCCACACCTCATTCCGCTAGCGCAGCGCTGGTGGTCGTCCGGGAGGAGCGCCAGGCCAAGAGCCTGCCACCCGACGCCGTGCATCCGGTCAGGATGGTGCAGCACTAGGACGGCGCCCCTGAAGCCACATCAGAGCCAGCAGATGATCGGGCACCACAAGACGGCGCTCCTGAGGCCGCGGTAGCCCCGATAGGCGACCGAACTCCAGAGGTCCCCCAGCCTTAGGGAGCGCCCCAGCCTCAGGAGATCTCGGACTCCACCAACACTTCTGCCCTCGTCGAACACCTGGTGTACTTCGTCAACACGGTGTTGTGAGACGCGCGGGCACGCTACCCCATGCTGCAGAAGCTTCTGCTCGTGCTCCTCGTGGCCTCGCGCATGTTACGCTACTACTTTCAAGGCCACCCCATCAAGGTCGTGTCAGCTTACGCGCTGGAGAGGGTACTTCGAAGCCCCAACGCAGCGGGGAGGGTCGCTGAGTGGAACATCGAGCCGCAGGCCTTCCAGCTAGAGTTCAGCACCACCAGGGTCATCAAGGGAGCCGCGCTCGCTGACTTCGTTGCGGAATGGACTGATGCTCTAGGGCCCGAAGCAGGCGAGGATCAGTCTCTCTCGCCGGGGAGCGAAGCACCAGACGGTTGGGTCATGTACTTCGACGGCGCCTTCGTGTGCCAGGGCGCGGGGGCTGGAGCTGTGCTCATTTCGCCCACCCAGGACAAGCTCTACTACACGGTGCAGATCTGCTTCCAGCGGGGGGAGAAGGTCTCCAACAACATCACGGAAAACGAAGGGTTGATCACCGGCCTTAAGGCTGCGGCGGCCCTAGGTGTGAAGTGCCTCACCATCAAGGGCGACTCCCAGCTCCTCGTCAACTTTTCCAACAAGGTGTATGAGCCGAAGGACGAGCACATGGAGGCGTACCTCGCGGAGGTACGCAAAATGGAGAAGCAACTCTTGGGCCTAGAACGGTAGCATGTGCCCCACAGCACAAACAAGGAAGCTGATGATATCACCAAGAGGGCATCAAGGCGTCAGCCCCAAGAGCCCAGTCAGGGAGTCCTGGACTAAGGGGTCCTCGGGCGTCTGACCTATTAGACATGGGTCGGACTGATGGGCTGTGAAGATACAAAGGCCGAAGACTCTACCCGTGTCCGGATGGGACTCTCCTTGGTGTGGAAGGCAAGCTTGGCGACCAAATATGAAGATTCCTTTCTCTGTAACCGACCTTATGTAACCCTAGATCCCTCCTGTGTCTATATAAACCGGAGGGCTAGGTCTGTAGATATATCCTCATAATCATAGTCAGACAGGCTAGACTTTTAGGGTTTAGCCATTACGATCTTGTGGTAGATTAACTCTTGTAACACTCATATTCATCAAGATCAATCAAGCAGGAAGTAGGGTATTACCTCCATAGAGAGGGCCCGAACCTGGGTAAACATTGTGTCCCCCGTCTCCTGTTACCATCGACCTTAGACGCACAGTTTGAGACCCCCTACCCGAGATCCGCCGGTTTTGACACCGACATTGGTGCTTTCATTGAGAGTTCCACTGTGCTGTCGTCAAAAGGTTTGATGGCTCCTTCAATCATCTACAACGACATTGTCCAAGGGGAAGTCTTCCTCCTCGGACAGATCTTCGTGTTCGGCGGCTTTGCACTGCGGGCCAACTCGCTTGGCCACTAGAGCAGGTCAAAAGCTACGCCCTTGGCCACCAGGTCAGATTTGGAAGCTTGAACTACGTCACGGATATCCGTGGAGACTTGATCTTCGACGGATTCGAGACCACGGCAGTCGCTCCCTGCCACCATGATGAACATGACGTAAATCTGTCATCGGTCCATACGCAGGAGATAGTACCTGTAGCTGCTCTGGCCCTAGATCCGGAGCAGATCACGCCATCCGAAGACAGGAAGCTCAACCCTGCCGCGGAAGCCGCAGACTCAGTGACGTTGGAGCTGCACACAGACTTAACTTCAAGTGACATCTATGTCACCGGAACCATGGACTCGTCTCCGGCTACAGGTTCCGAATCTTGTGCGTCCGTGCACGTCGAGCTTTATCGATCATCGATCGTCGAATTCAGCTCCGTGGACATCTTCCGACACTCTCCCTTGGGCGACGTGTTAAACTCATTAAGAGCACTATCCTTAGCGGGGGGGCCCACAACCAAATTGTATCCGCTTTGAACCGGAGGCTGATGACAGAGAATTTCGCTTCCCACCCACCGCCCACTTCGTAGCCACTGTCGAAGACTTAACTGACATGCTTGATTACGTCTCCGACGACATTGATTGTATGGATGAGGAGGCCGGAGAAGAAGAGGCTCAAAATACGCCGTTTACCAGACGCTGGACGGCCACTTCCTCGTATGATGTATACATGGTGGATGCACCAAAAGAGAATAGCGGCGATGACAAGGAAGATCAAGTTGAGGATAAACCTCCCGAGATACAATCAAAGCACCAGCGTCAGCGGTGCCGCTCTAAGTCACGCCGCAGCAAAGACAACAACACCGGCACAGGAGAAGATAACACTCCAGAAGGTGCCGAAGACAACGAAGACCCCGTTGATGCAACTGCTGAACAGGATGAACGGGAAGATGGGCCAGTTAGCCCTGGTAAACAGGCCACACACGAAGACTCAGAGGACAGTAATTATGTTTCGCTCTCCGAGGATGAGGCGAGCCTCGGCAGCGAGGATTTTACCGTGCTTGAGGAACCTTAAGAGCAGGAGCGCTTTAAGCGCCGGCTAATAGCCACTGCAAGGAGCCTGAGAAAGAAACAACAACAGATTCAAGCTGACCAAGATCTGCTCAATGATAGATGGACTGATGTCCTAGTAGCCGAACAATACGGCCTCAAGTGCCCAGCCAAAATTTACCCAAAGCGCAAATTGCTACCTCAGTTCGATGACGAGGCGCCGGAGCCCATACCATCACCGCACAATGCGGCTAATCGACCACCATGCGGTCGGGACAAAGCGGCAACTCAAGCCGAACACCAGCCCACCCCACCTCACCGTAAAGGCAGAGACAACACAGCTCGTGGTCACACATATGACCTTCGACAGGACCTGGACAATAGAGCAGGACATACTAGATCGATCTATGGATCGCAAGGACGTGACGAAGGCTATCTATTCGGACGTGAAAAACCAGTCACACCCAAGCCGAAAACCGTAGACGGACTCCATCGGAGCTACGTCACAATGTGGCCCAACATAGAGGCGCCGCACACCCTCTTTTCTTCACAGACGAAGTAACGGAGCACGAATTCCCAGAAGAGTTTAAACTCGTGAATATCGAATCATATGATGGAACAACTGATCCTGTGGTATGGATCGAGGATTTCCTTCTCCATATCCACATGGCTCGCGGAGATGACCTTCATGCCATCAAATACCTCTCATTAAAACTCAAAGGTCCAGCTCGACACTGGTTAAACAGTCAGCCCGAAAACTCTATTGGCAGCTGGGAGGATTTGGAAGACGCCTTCCTCGACAACTTCCAAGGTACATATGTCCGGGCACCAGACGCCGATAACTTAAGCCATATAGTTCAACAGCCCAGAGAGTTAGCCAGGAAGCTCTGGACTAGGTTCTTAGTTAAAAAGAACCAAATCGTCGACTGTCCGGACGCGGAAGCCCTAGTGGCCTTCAAACACAGCGTCCGGGACAAGTGGCTCGCCCGCCACATCGGTCAAGAAAAAACAAAATCCATGTCAGCCCTTACCGCTCTGATGACCCGCTTTTGCGCGGGAGAAGACAGCTGGCTCGCTCATAGAAGCAACAGCGCCAGTGATCCGGGAACTTCCGAAGTCCGAGATGGCAATGGAAAACCACGACGGAGCAAACACAAACGTCGTAATGATAAAGAAAGAATGCACGACACAGCGGTCCACGCTGGATTCAGTGGCTCCAAACCCGGTCAATGGAAAAAGCCATTCAAGGCAAACAGAGAAGGATCATCCAATTTAGACAAGATATTGGATCGGCCCAGCCAGATTCATGGCAACCCCGATAAACCAGCTAATCACACCAACAGAAGCTGTTGGGTCTTCAAGCAGGCCGACAAGCTCAACGCCGAACACTAGGGGAAGAGGCCGCCTAGTGATAGCGATGATGAAGAAACTCACCAACCTAATACCGGGGGTCAGAAGCAATTTCCCCTTGAGGTAAAAACAGTGAACATGGTATACGTGACACACACACACCCCTACAGGGGAGCGTGAGAAGCACTCCCTCCGGACGGAGGATCATGCTATGTTTCCTTCAGCCAGAGTACAAAGTGGTCTTATTAAACCGCATACCTTGTCGGCCATTAAGCCGCCGGTCTCCATTCAGCAGAACCGACCAATTCTGGAGCTGGACTAGCAGTTCGTCTTCGAGGAGCGGCTCTTCAAGCCTTTAGCGCCCCCTCCGGCTATGGAGCCTATGCCACCTCAGGAGGAGCTCCCCCCGCCACCAACCTCAGGAGCTCCCGCCTGCGGCCCGACCTCAGGAGCGCGCCTGCTCCTCGCACTTGAACCCCAGGAGGGGTGCTGGACTGAAGAATTTGAGGTGTACCTGCTGCAAGAGGCCCTGCCGGAGGAGGAGGACACGGAGCGCATAGCTCGGCAGGCTATAACTTACTACATCCGGGATGGTGAGCTGTACCGAAAGCAACCGAATGATGTTTTCTTGCAATGCATCTCCAGGGAGCAGGGGAATGAACTATTAGCTGACATACACGGCAGAAACTGCAGGCATCATTTGTCGTCGCGCACCTTGGTGGGCAAGGCATTCCGCAGCGGATTCTACTAGCCCACGACACTCAGCGACGCAACCGAGCTGGTGAAATCCTGCGAGGCCTGCCAGTTCCATGCCAAGAAAATACACCAGCCTGCTCAGGGCCTCCAGACCATCCCAGTCTCGTGGCCGTTTGCGGTCTGGGGGCTGGATATCCTGGGTCCATTCCCTTGAGCACCTGGGGGCTACCGCTACCTTTACGTTGCCATTGACAAGTTCACCAAGTGGGCGGAGGTGGAAGCCGTCTGCACCATCCCAGCCGGCTCCGCCGTCAAGTTCATCAAGGGCCTCGTGAGCCGGTTCGAAGTCCCTAATCGCATCATCACCAACAACGGCTCATAGTTCACTAGCAATCACTTCAGATATCTTGGAACGCAGATATGCTACGCCTTGGTGGTGCACCCCAGAAGCAATGGCCAAGCTGAGCGCGCCAATGCGGAGGTCCTGAGAGGCCTCAAGACAAGGACCTTCAAGAGGAAGCTCGAGGCCTGTGGCAGGGGCTGACACGACAAGCTCCAATCTATGCTGTGGTCCATCCGCACCATCGCCACCAAGCCAATGGGCGAGACTCCGTTCTTCCTCGTCTATGGAGCTGAAGCGGTTCTCCCTCACAAGGTCAAGCATTGCTCCGCGTGGGTCCTGGCGTTCGACGAGGCGCGTCAGGACACCATGCGGGGGGTGGACCTCGTGCCGGGGGAGGAACGCCGCTGCCAAGCCTCGTTCCGTGTGGCAAGGTACCAGCAGGCGCTGCGGCGGTACCACTGCCGCAGCATCCGCTCCAGGATGCTCGAGGTGGGTGATCTCGCGCTGAGGCAAGTGCTCTCCAGGGAAGGGTTGCATAAGCTCTCACCCATGCGGGAGGGCCCGTTTAGGATTGCCCGCGTCTCCAGGCCTGGTGAGGGAGTCCTGGATTAGGGGGTCTCCGGACAGCCGGCTATATCCTGTGGCTGGACTGTTGGACTATGAAGATACAAGATTGAAGACTTCGTCTCGTGTCCGGATGGGACTCTACTTGGCGTGGAAGGCAAGCTAGGCAGTACGGATATGGATATCTCCTCCTTTGTAACCGACCTTGTGTAACCCTAACCCCCTCCGGTGTCTATATAAACCGGAGGGTTTTAGTCCATAGGACAACATACAATCATACCATAGGCTAGATTTTAGGGTTTAGCCTCTCCGATCTCGTGGTAGATCAACTCTTGTAATACTCATATCATCAAGAATAAATCAAGCAGGACGTAGGGTTTTACCTCCATCAAGAGGGCCCGAACCTGGGTAAAACATCGTGTCCCCTGCCTCCTGTTACCATCCACCTTAGACGCACAGTTCGGGACCCCCTACCCGAGATCCGCCGGTTTTGACACCGACATTGGTGCTTTCATTGAGAGTTCCTCTATGTCATTGCCATTAGGCTTGATGGCTCCTTCAATCATCGATAGCGATGCAATCCAGGGTGAGACTTTTCTGCCTGGACAGATCTTCATATTCGGCAGCTTCGCATTGCGGGCCAACTCGCTTGGCCATCTGGAGCAGATTGAAAGTTACACCCTTGGCCACCAGGTCAGGTTTGGAAGCTTAAACTACACGGCCGATATCCGCGGAGACTTGATCTTCGACGGATCCGAGCCCCTGCCTTGTGCGCCACATGACCACGATGAGTACGATTTAGCTCTACCATCGGACAGTGTTCAGAAGATCGCACCAGCAACCACTCCGACCCTCAATTCGGAACCAGTCGCGCCATCCATGGACGGGTTGATAGACCCCGCCACGGAAGCCGTACCCTCAGCGGCGATCGAGCCGAATATCGACCTTACCTTTCATGAGAGCCGTGTTGCCAAACTGCCAGATCCTTCTCCGACCACAGACTCCGAACCGCCTGTGCCCGTGCCTACCGAATCCGGCCGGGCGCCGATCATGGAGTTCACCTCCGCGGATATTTTTCAGCACTCGCCCTTTGGCGACATACTGAACTCATTAAGGTCTCTCTCCTTGTCAGGAGAGTCCTGGCCGAACTACGTCCGGCAGGATTGGGATGCAGATGACGAAGAAATTCGCCGCCCACCCACCACCCACTTAGTAGCCACTGTCGATGACTTAACCGACATGCTCGACTTCGATGGTATGGACGACGATGCGGGAGGTGAAGAGGAACCACTGCCCACAGGGCACTAGACAGCCACCTCAACATATGACATATACATGGTGGACACACCCAAAGAAGGCAATGGCGACGGGACAACGGAGGATGACCCCTCCAAGAAGCAACCCAAGCGCCGGCGTCAGCGGCGCCGCTCTAAGTCCCACCAAGGCAAAAGCGGTGATACCGGCACCGGAGATAATAGCACTCCGGACAGTGCCGGAGACAACAACAATCCCCTCCAGCAAGATTTAGAGCAGGAGGATGGAGAAGCCATCCCTCCTGAGAGAGCGGCAGATGGAGAGGCGGAGGATGATAATTACATGCCTCCCTCCAAAGACGAGGCAAGCCTCGATAATGACGAATTCGTTGTGCCAGAGGATCCCGTCAAACAAGAGCGCTTCAAGCGCCAGCTTATAGCCATGGAAAATAGCCTTAAGAAAAAGCAGCAGCAGCTTCAAGCTGATCAAGATTTGCTAGCTGACAGATGGACTGAAGTCCTGGCGGCCGAGGAATATAAACTCGAACGCCCCTCCAAGAGTTACCCAAAGTGCAGGTTGCTACCCCGACTGGAGGAGGAAGCACCGAAACCTACATCCCCGGCGTATGACTCGGCTGATCGGCCACCTCGTGGCCGCGACAGAGAGGCATTCCAGCCAAAAGCTCAGCCCGCACCCCGACGCCATTCAAATAAAAAGGCATGGGGAAATACGCCAGACCTGCGAGATGTATTGGAGGCAAAGCAAAACATGCAAGATCGATCTACGAATCACGAGGGAGCGCCACTATGCGAGACGATAATCGTCACACCGGATACAGTAAAAGTAAGTCCGGCCGGGCCGAACACAGCGGGCAAGACTCATTTGAGCTGCGTCGCGATATAGCCCAGTACAGAGGCGCCGCACACCCCTTATGCTTCACAGACGAAGTAATGGATCATCAAATCCCAGAGGGTTTCAAACTCGTAAATATAGAATCATACGACGACACAACAGATCCTGTGGTATGGATCGAGGATTTCCTCCTACACATCCACATGGCCCACGGTGATGACCTACACGTCATCAAATACCTCCCACTCAAACTCAAAGGACCAGCTCGGCATTGCCTCAACAGCTTGCCAGCAGAGTCCATTGGCTGTTGGGAAGATTTGGAAGCCACATTCCTTGACAACTTTCAGGGCACTTATGTGCGACCACCAGATGCCGATGACTTGAGCCACATAATTTAGCAACCAGAGGAATCGGCCAGGCAATTCTGAACATGGTTCCTAACAAAGAAAAATCAAATCGTCGACTGTCCGGATGCAGAGGCCCTAGCAGCTTTTAATCACAACATCCGTGACGAATGGCTCGCCCGGCACCTTGGCCAGGAAAAGCCGAAATATATGGCAGCCCTCACAACACTCATGACCCGCTTTTGTGTGGGAGAGGACAGCTGGTTGGCTCGCAACAATAACATATCAAAGAACCATGGTACTTCGGATACCAAGGACGGCAACGGTAGGTCACGTCGCAACAAACATAAGCGCCGCATTAACAGCGACAATACTGAGGATACGACAGTCAATGCCGGATTCAAAGGCTCTAAACCCGATCAGCGGAAAAAGCCATTCAAAAGAAACACTCCGGGACCGTCCAGTTTGGACCGTATACTCGATCGCTCGTGTCAAATACACGGCACCCCCGACAAGCTAGCCAACCACACCAACAAGGATTGTTGGGTGTTCAAGCAGGCCGGCAAGTTAAATGCCGAAAACAAAGATAAAGGGTCACATAGCGATGACGAGGAGGAGCCCCGACAGCCGAACACCGGAGGACAGAAGAGGTTCCCCCCACAAGTGCGGACAGTGAACATGATAAACGCAACCCATATCCACAAGAGGGAGTAGAAGCGTGCGCTCAAGGACGTATATGCGTTGGAGCCAGTCGCCCCAAAGTTCAACCCATGGTCCTCCTGTTCGATCACCTTCGATCGCAGGGACCACCCCACTAGTATCCGTCATGGCGGATTCGCCGCACTGGTCCTAGACCCAATCATCGACGGATTTCACCTCACTCGAGTCCTTATGGATGGCGGCAGCAGCCTGAACCTGCTTTATCAGGACACAGTGCGCAAAATGGGTATAGACCCCTGAAGGATCAAACCCACAAAAACGACCTTTAAAGGCATCATACCTGGTGTAGAGGCCCATTGCACAGGCTCAGTCCCACTGGAAGTGGCCTTCGGATCCCCGAATAACTTTCGAAGCAAAGAGTTAATCTTTGACATAGTCCCGTTCCGCAGTGGCTACCATGCATTGCTCGAGCGAACCGCATTTGCGAGATTCAATGCGGTACCACATTATGCATATCTCAAGCTCAAGATGCCAGGACCTCAGGGGGTCATCACAGTCAATGGAAACACGGAGCGCTCTCTCCACAGGAGGAGCACACTGCGACCCTCGCAGCAAAAGCGCAAAGTAGCCTCTTAAGGCAATCCACTAGTTTGGCGATTAAGGACCCGGACACCTTCAAGCGCACCCGGAGTAATCGGCAACAGGACCGCCTGGCACGTCCCGAGCTCGCATAGCAATGCGGCCCCCACCCCGGTCACAGCCAAATGGCGAAATCCGTGCCATGCGTACATAATTACGCATTAAAAATACCATGGGCACATGTGTGGAGGGGGGCACGACTACGGCATGCTCCAAGACGCGGCTTAAACCGCACTAGGGGCTTCCCGCATTGTTATTTTTCTCTTTCAGGACTTTAATCTCCGGAAGCCCTATCCGGCAGCATGATTGCCGAACACATGATGCAGCAACCAAGGAGGTAGAAAGCTACGTCACACCACGGAACTCCCAGGTGGATTACGATAACGAGTGAAATACTTGCTTTAATACTATTCCTCAGCTTGCCCTTGGAAGGGACATGTCAAACAGTCCTACTTTTTACTTATCGCACTACTTGTATCATTCTGCTTTAACGCACCTTCTTGAATAAACAATGCATAGCATTAAGACTATTATTGCATTCTTCCTTTATATATATATGTTCATTCATGACATCTAGCACCCGTACACTCTGGTACGGCCAATACACTAGGGGCTTAAGCATACCCCATAATATGGCGTGAGAAGTCCGAACACTTTCGGCAGTGCGGCACCCCGAACTTATAGCATTATATGCATCAGCTCTGAATCATGTCTTGGGTCAATAGTTGGGTTTGCCCGGCTCCCATGTTTTGGTACCTTATGTTCTGCTATATCTGCTAAGGTAGCACCGGGAGAACTACTGTGATTGTGCCCCGGTTCTGCTGGGCTAAGCACCTCAGTAGAGAAAGCTAAAACTGACTGTCATGATAAGGTGAGAGACTGGTCGCTGTTCGAGAGGTTTCAAGTCCCTAAAGACTTATGCTGCTTAGAGCGAGGAGTCGGCCCTGTCCGGCTTAAGGCGTGTATAGCGCCCCGAATTCGGCCTTCAGAATACTAGGGGCTTCGCCAAAATTTAAAATTATAGAATTCTATGGCTAAGTGAGAGTGATAACGCATTATAGTCCGATTGCCTTGTTCGTTGTGCTGAGCTCCTCCCTCGAAGGACCCAAAAATGGGAACAAGAATGCTCAGGTTTATCCCGAACACCCCAGCACTCGTGGCGTGGGGGCAGAAGCCGATGACTAGCCATCTCTCAGATTTGATAAACAACCAAACAGAAGGTAATATTTTTAATTCAAACAAGCGTTGCATAGCGCATATGAACAAGTTTTCATAATACAGGATTACACGAGCAAGTTTATTCAAATATTACATCTTTCGCACACTCGTCCGCTACAAGACGGGCACCCTTTAGGACACCCTCATAGTACATCTCGGGGTGGCGATGCTCCTTGCCCTGTGGCGGCCCTTCCTTCACCAGCTTCACGGCGTCCATCTTGGCCCAGTGCACCTTCGCACGGGCGAAAGCCTGGCGTGCACCTTCGATGCAGACGGACCGCTTGATGACTTCCAGCCGTGGGCAGGCATCCACAAGCCGCCTCACCAGGCCGAAGTAGCTGTTGGGAAGGGCGTCGCCAGGCCACATCCGGACTATAAAGCCCTTCATGGCCTGTTCGGCCGCCTTGTGTAGCTCGACCAGTTGCTTCAACTGGTCGCTCAGAGGCATCGGGTGTTCGGTCCCAGTATACTGAGACTAGAACAGCTTCTCCGTTGAGCTTCCCTCCTTGGCCTGGTAAAACTGTGCGGCATCCGACATGCTGCAGGGCAAATCTGCGAATGCTCCTGGAGAGCTCCGAACTCATGTAAGTAACAAGTAATTTACTTTCACATGCTTGCTTTGCATATTGAATGCCTTAACCCGCCGCTATCTTCTTCATCGCATCAATCTCCTGGAGGGCCTTTTGGGCTTCAGCCTTGGCACTCTTTGCACTCTCAAGGGCCGCGGCAAGCTCGGACTCTCATGTCTTCAAGTCAAGCTCCAACGCCTCGTGCTTCGTCACGAGAGCGTGGAGCTCTTGCTTCACCTCGCCCACCTGTGCCTCTTGTTTTTCCCGCTCAGTGCGCTCCTGGGCCGCTTTGTTTTCGGCCTCGGATAGCGCTTGCTTCAGGGTTGCCACTTCAGTCGTGGCCCCTGCCAAATTAAAGATGATCCTGTCATTTTGCAATCACATCCTTTTTGTATATATACATATCTATAGACTAGGTATTACTTACCTTTGTTCTCCTCGAGCTTCCTCTTAGCAAGGATGAGCTCTTTCTCGGACCCCTCGAGGTCCTGCTTCAGTGCGGCGACCTCCGCAGTCAGTGCGGCAGAGGTCAGCAGCGAAGCCTGCATACGCATACAGACATACTTATATTAGACTCCTGCAGATATTATTTGATCCTCTATTCGGCTTTTCTTTGTGAACACCAAACATAGCATCAGGGGCTACTGTCTATGCGGTAATATTTTCCTATATTTCAAATACTTACCTCAAAGCCTGTTAGAAGGCTGGCACAGGCTTCAGTCAGTCCGCTCTTGGCGGACTGAACCTTCTGGATCACCGCACTCATAATAGTGCGGTGCTCTTTGTCGATGGAAGCGCTATGAAGCACTCCCAGCAGATTGTCTGGTGCCTCTGGATGGACAGAGGTCACCAGCACGGGCGTCTTGCCCCTTTTGGAAGGAGGCCACCTGCCCGAGTCCGGAACCACTGTCAGTCCGCTCTTGGCGGACTGAACCTTCTGGATCACCGCACTCATAATAGTGCGGTGCTCTTTGTCGATGGAAGCGCTGTGAAGCATTCCCAGCAGATTGTCTGGTGCCTCTGGATGGACAGAGGTCACCAGCACGGGCGTCTTGCCCCTTTTGGAAGGAGGCCACCTGCCCGAGTCTGGAACCACTGGAGGTTCCGGCGCAGTGTTCGGCTGAAGTCCGAACTCAGAGCCCTCGAGAGCCTTACCCCCTTTTCTCCCGGAGTCCGGAAGGTCGCCTTGAGGCGCCTCCGGGACTGTCTCCCCTTGACCCGGTGCCTCTTGAGACAATACCTCGGCATTGTCCATAGGGTAAGGGGAGGTGGTGGTCGGAAGTGGATCGCTATCCATATCCGACGAGTCCAAGGAGCCGTCCGACGAAGATACGTCGATACGGGCTTGGGGCGGTCTGCATAATCATATTCGGCGTTAGGAGAAGCAGTGCGACAAAGGTATACTATGAGTTACTCTGGTATCCGAATACTTACGACTTCGCCAGGGGCTTGGCCCTGAGCATGCACTCGTCTTCGTCTTCGGTGGCGGTGGTGGAGCAGTCCGGAAGGAGAGTCCTTCCCTTCTTGGACCCTTCGCCTCCCCCAGTTGTGGCGGCCTTCCTTTTCTTGTCTCCCCCAGCTGGAGGGGGAGCATCTTCATCTTCCTCCTCATCTTCGTGGGAAGAGTGCGTCGCAAAGTCATCGGACAATGAGTCCGATACCACCTGGCGCCGGGAACTCTTTCGGGTTCCCTTGGCCTTCTTCTTGGTCTTCTCCGGCACCTTGTAAGGAGCCGGAGTCAGCATCTCCGTCAGGAGAGCATCCACAGTGTCTTCGGGCAGAGGGGATGGACAGTTGATCTTCTCCGATGCCCCCACCCAGTCCTACTCGCTTAGAGTCTGGTGCCGGGCCGGGTCGAACTCCCATAAATTGAAATCCCGTTGTTGGCACGGGAGGATTCGGCGGAAGGGCATGACCTGGACTATGTTGACAAGCTTGAGCTTCTTGCTTGCCATATTCTGGATACATTTATGGAGTCCGTCCAGCTCCACCAATGAACCCCAGCATAGGCCCTTCTCTTTCCAGGAGGTGAGCCGCGTGGGGATTCCGGATCGAAACTCGGGGGCCACCACCCAGTTGGTGTCGCGCGGCTCGGTGATGTAGAACCACGCCGATTGCCACCCCTTTATGGTCTCCACGAAGGAGCCTTCAAGGCATATAACATTCGGCATCTTGCCCACCATGGCTCCGCCGCATTCCGCTTGTTGGCCTCCCACCACCTTCGGCTTGATATTGAAGGTCTTCAGCCACAGGCCGAAGTGGGGCCGGATGCGGAGGAAAGCCTCACACACAACGATGAACGCCGAAATGTTGAGGATGAAGTTCGGGGCTAGATCATGAAAGTCCAGCCCGTAGTAGAACATAAGACCGCGGACGAATGGATGGAGGGGAAACCCCAGTCCGCGGAGGAAGTGGTGGAGGAAGACTACCCTCTCGTGAGGTTCCGGGGTAGGGACGATCTGCCCCGTAGCGGGCAGCCGATGCGCGATATTCGCGGCTAAGTATTTGGCTTTGCGCAGCTTTTTGATGTGTCCCTCCGTGACGGAGGAAGCCATCCACTTGCCTTCCGCTCCAGACATGTTTGGAGAAGGTTGAGGAGAAGGATGTGGACTTGGGAGTTGGAGCTCGAGTGCGCAAGAATGGATGAGCAAGGAGGAAGAAGGCGTGTGTAGAAAAAGGTTAAACCTTATCCCTTTATAAGGGCGGCCGAAACTATGCGCCCCCACTAGCCTGGTAAAACTCGCTTATCCCCCAAGCGCCGTAATTGATGGCACGGTTGGGTTACCCACACCCGTATTGATGAGAATCCCGTAATAAGGGGGACACGATCTCTGCTTTGACAAGACGTGTCAAGAGACTACCTCGCATTATGTGCGGGGCTGGTTAAAGAAAAACGATTCGAATGAACGCCGGGCCATGGCATGATGTCATGTTGCCAAAACGTGTCAGCAGATTAGATTTGTGGAAATATTATTCTCTCTACGGTGGTATGTGGAACTTATTTTGTAGGGTCGGACACTATCCTTGTATTCAAATTCTTCCGTGGTATATTCGGAGGAGGAACCCGCCTTGCAATGCCGAAGACAACACTGCACGCCGAACTCATCGTCATTGAAGCCTGGTTCAGGGGCTACTGAGGGAGTCCTGGATTAGGGGGTCTCCGGACAGCCGGACTATATCCTGTGGCCGGACTGTTGGACTATGAAGATACAAGATTGAAGACTTCATCTTGTGTCCGGATGGGACTCTACTTGGCGTGGAAGGCAAGCTAGGCAGTACGGATATGGATATCTCCTCCTTTGTAACCGACCTTGTGTAACCCTAACCCCCTCCAGTGTCTATATAAACCGGAGGGTTTTAGTCCATAGGAAAACATACCATAGGCTAGCTTTTAGGGTTTAGCCTCTCCGATCTCGTGGTAGATCAACTCTTCACTACAAAAAAAAGACACATCCGTGACATTTTGGGCCGAATGAATTTTTTTTTCTGTCATACATATGACACTTCTATGATGATAATTGTGACAAAACCCGGTATCATCATAGATGTGGTGGCCTCCTACTTCTATGGCAAAAAATCATGACATAAAATGGTCTTTTCGTCCTGGGCGGGCCGGAGACGCAGCTGCATGACATTCTTTGGGCCGTCCATGACGGAAAAAACCGTGGTAGAAGTGAGGGCGAGGAAAATTTCGGGGAGTTCCCGGTTACGGTGGGAGGTCGGGGGACGAGCGATGCACATTTCTCTCGTACACGTACACGCGTGTGTGCGAGGCGTTGGCTCTAATTGAACCCGAGCCAGGCGTTGGGCTCTAACTGAACCCGAGCGATTGCAGTGCAGGCTACGCGTTACTGAACCCGAGTGATCGATCGATGGCTGTTAACTGAACCCGATCGAGCGATTCCTTCGCTACTACTGCTAACTGAAGCCGATCGATGCTGCCTCTGGATGAACAGTGAGCGTTGTGGGGGGGGGGGTTGGATGAACAGTTCCCGATGGGGGTGGATGAACAGGACCCCATGGTGTTGCCTCTAGATGAACAGGACCCCGATCGATCGAGCCAGTTGGGGCTTGATGAACACGACCCCGTGGAGGGCTGGGTGAACAGGACCACCCCGTGGAGGGCAGGATGAATGGTAGACGGTGGAGGGCAGGATGAACAGTAGCCCATGGGGGGGTGGTTGAACAGGAGCACGTGGAGAGGGCTGGTTGAACAGTAGCCGGTGGAGTAGCGCGCGGCGGAGGCTGGATGAACAGGAGCCCGTGGATGAAAGTTGCAGGTGGAGGCTGGAGGAGGTCGACGGTGGATGAACAGTAGCTCGTGGAGGCTGGAGCGGGTCGACGGTGGAGATGAACAGTATCCCGTGGAGTCCCGTTTTGTGGTACGCCACACCCCTCCCGATGAACAGGACCCCCGTTTCGACCGTAGCGCTCCAACACAAGTCCGTTTCGTTCGTTTTGCGGTACGCCACACCCCTCCCGATGAACAGGACCCCCGTTTCGACCGTAGGAGGTCCGTTTCCTCCGTTTTGCGGTACGCCAGACCCCTCCCGATCAACAGGACCCTGTTCCGAACGTAGGAGGTCTGTTTCCTCCGTTGTGCGGTACGCCAGGCCTTGTTTCCATCGCCTGTTTCGTCCAAGCCCTCACGATGAACACGACCACGTATTCCGTTCCTACCCAGCCGGTTGGCTCCCACGCGTTCCGTTGCCTCCCCATGAACACGATGCATTCCGTTGCCTCCCCATGAACACGACGCATTCCGTTGCCTCCCCATGAACACGACGACGATGCTGTTTCTCCATTCCGACCCAGCCATGTCAATGAGCCCTCGCCGTACGTATGCGCGAGTAGGCGTTCGAGACCCCGCCCGTATGTACACATACATGGCCGTATTTTCTTTCTTGCACCCTGGCCGCCTCTACTACGACACGTGCGCGCCTCTACATCCACCAGTATATATGTACGTACACGTTCGCGACCAGAATGACAACGCTACGTACGCTTCGACCAGGTGGGTCCCGACTGTCAGGCACTTCCTTGCGTGCAAAGATGTAGCTGGTGGGTCCCAGCAGTCAAGGGGGCGAAATACGGTGGCTCATCCGGTGGCTCCCTGCTGTCAGGTGGAGGAATAATTATTTTGCACGTAATAAGGAGGCACTTCCTTGCTGCGGCCGTGGACCCAGCTGTCAGCCTCTCCATGTACTGTCCACGTCCGATGGAAGTTGTTCCTTGACCACGTTAACCATGCCGCGCCGAGAGCACTAGGGGGGTGGACGACGGCGAGGCCTAGGAAGGGGACGACGCGGAGCCGGGGAAGACGCGACAGTGGATGCCCACGCGTAGAGGAGTACGAGGGTTCACTGGTTCGCTGCGGTGTGAGGCTGCCGTCGACGTAGAATAACAGGGGGTGTGGGTGAGTAGAGGGATGACCTGGCCAGCGGTAGGAGTAGTAGGGGGCGGTGAGGCCTCCGCCGCATCGCAGCCGACCACGGGAGGCAGGAGCACGAGGCATGACCGGCGCTGGTTTGGGCGGCTGGAGCAAGAAGACCAGAGGTTGAAGAAGCACTACGGCCGTTGGATGGACATCGTACGGTCACTGGAGCTAGAATCGTGCATATTGACTAAGTTGACAAAGCCCTCCATCCTCGTCAACTTAGTAGGCCCACAAGTTAGCCTCCCACCAAGGTATTCATTTTTTGTGTGTAATAAGGAGGCACTTCCGGTGGGTCCGAGCTGACAGCAGGGGGAACATTTTTTCATGAAATACGGTGGCCCGTCGGGTGGGTCCCAGCAGTCAGGGGCAAACGTTTTTTTCGCGATATACTGGTGGGCGTCCAGTGGGTCCCTGCTGTCAGGTGGAGGAATAATTATTTTCCGCGTAATAAGGAGGCACTTCCTTGCGGATGTCGTGGACCCATTTGTCAGCCTCTCCACGTACATTATTCTTCCGATGGAATTAGGTCGTTGACCACATTGACCACGCCGCGCAGACAGCACCACGGCGGTCGACGACAGCGAGGCCTAGGAAGGGGACGACGCGGAGCCGGGGAAGACGCGGCAGTGGATGCCCACGCCGAGAGGAGTACGAGGGTTCACTGATTCGGCTGCGCTGCCGTCGCCGCAGAATAATAGGGGGTGTGGGTAAGTGGAGTGGAGGGATGGCCTGGCCAGCGGTGGGAGTAGTATGGGGGCGGTGAGGCCTCCGCGGCAGCACAGCCGGACACGGGAGGCAGGAGCAGGCGACACGACCGACACTACTTTGGGCGGCTGGAGCAAGAAGACCAGATGTTGAAGAAGCACTATAGCCGTTGGATGGACATCGTACGGTCAGTCGAGCTAGAATCGTGCATATTGACTAAGTTGACAAAGCCCTTTGTTGGTGTCAAAACCGGCGGATCTCGGGTAGGGGGTCCCGAACTGTGCGTCTAGGATCGATGGTAACAGGAGGCAAGGAACACGATGTTTTACCCAGGTTCGGGCCCTCTTGATGGAGGTAAAACCCTATGTCCTGCTTGATTAATATTGATGATATGGGTAGTACAAGAGTAGATCTACCACGAGATCAGAGAGGCTAAACCCTAGAAGCTAGCCTATGGTATGATTGTTGATGTGTATTGTATCGACTAGCCTGGCCCTGGTTTATATAATGCACCAGAGGCCTAGGTTAACAAGAGTCCTAGCCGAATACGCCGGTGGGGAGAAGTCCTTGTCTTGATCGCCAAGTCTTTGTGGAATCTTCCTTGTATGCGGCAGCTGTCCGAACTGGCCCATGAGTATACGGCCATGGGGGGCCTCGGCCCAATCTAATAGATCGGGAGACGACGTGGTGAGTACCCCCTAGTCCAGGACACCGTCAGTAGCCCCCTAAACCGGTCTTCAAGTTAGGGACACTCCTCGATTCTTCCGAACTGTTCTTCATCTTCGGTCGTCGGTCTTGAAAACTGGTTCAACAAATCTTCTTTATCTCTGATCTTGAGGATCGCCGAAATGCATTCGACAAGTTTACACGTCGGGTATCCGAGGAGCCCCTTTAAGTTTCCGGCCTTTACCAATGCCTTGTTATTTTTATACCACACCTCGGGTTTGAAGTTGTTCCCGGGCGGCAGCGTCCTCTTGCGTCCAAGCTCCAACGCCGGAATGTATCCGAGCTCCAACGCCGGACTATGTATCCGAGCCAACGCCGGACTGTATCCAAGCTCCAACGCCGGACTATATCCTAGGTGTCATAAATCACCTTGGTTCAAAGAAGTTTGAAGGAGTTTAGCCGAGCTTAATGTCGGAAATGCCCTCTATGGAGCGAGCCACTAGCGCCCGAGCTTTATGTCGGGCTGCTTCCGAGGTGGTGCACCACCCCGAATGTGGGCCGATTTTTGTGAATATTTTTTATTGGTGCAATTTATTCTCTGCCGAGATATATAGCCAGTAGCCCTCAAGGTGTGTATCGGTCTAAAACCCGAGATGCACCTGAAGGATGACGTAAGACCGCTGATCCCAGTAGCCGCTGAGACTCAGGTTGATTTGCAAAATCGGCCTGAGGATCAAGTCCAAGCTCGGCAGAATACTTCGGGACACTAAAAGCGGCGTGCTCAGTTCTCGAGACTCAGGTTGGGTGCGGCCGACCTACCTGAGGATCAAAATCTCCTCGGAAACTATATTGCACATAAAATTTTCTGCATTGGACAAGCAATGCAGTAGCCCCCGAGACACTGGTCGTGTGGTAACACCAGATCAGGGGATCAATGTGCCCCTTTAATATTTGTAAATAATAAGCCCGAAGCCCAGTAGCCCCTGAGCCTTAATGCGGGCACGGGTGGCCGAAATTAAGGATCAATATCCATAGTAAAATCACAAATTATGTGTAATGACTCTATGTATCCAAGTACTTTACGTCATTAATGCTCGGATCCGCATTGTATAAAACTTTGTTGACCGACCATCGGCTTCCACCTCCTCGGCCAGTAGCCGAGGAGTGTTTGTCCTACTTTATAAAGCCTTTATGAGGGCAAAGATTTACAACAAACAAGGCAATCTGGCCATACGGTTTTATAAACAAAGGTACGCAGAGAGTTATATTACTGTTTAACAGAAGAAATGTCTTCCAAAGAAAATAGTCCCGCTATCGGTTCCTTTCTTTGGGTTGTCATGCTAAGCATGATCCTTAAACCTTAGCTCTAATGTAAGAGCAAAATATTGAGGATTTAGTTTGGGAGGCCAGTTAATAGCCCCCGGTAGTGTTTGGCGACAGTCGGGGTCAAGCCGTAAACACTTCGGCCAATGTTATGAACGGCCCATCATTTAACATAGTCATCGGATCGCTGACCAGTTTACGCTTATTGTGAAAGTCAGTTTTCGGCTTTCTCCACTGAGGTGCTTAACCATGTGAGCTGGAAGCACAATCGCAGTGGTTTTCCCTTTGCACGCCTAGCCGAACAAAACAGAACGTAGGAAGCAAGTGTAGGAGCCGGGCAACCCAACTATTGACCGAAGACACAATTCGAAACCGATGCATATATAGCAATATCTGAGAATGTTTTTGCCGAATCCCTAAAGGTGTCCGGCGTTGCACTGCGAGACTGATGCTGGAAAAGCACAAATAGTTTAAAAGTGCCAAAAGGCTTGGAAAACCAAGAAACGTCAGTAAAAACATGACGTCCGAACAATATCAAGTGTTCGGTGCCAATCCGGAAATTGGTCTTAGAAAAAAAGGGTGCTTCTGTCGTGCTTTAACATTACACATCCGATCTCAAGACTTCAAGCGGGTCAGCCTATGGCTACAGCCTCCTATCTCGAAGGCGGAGTGCTTCTCGTTAGACCAGTTTAGCGAACTAAACTCGAGCGGTCGCTAGCGAGAAAATGGGTTATCTGGCTATTGACCACACACTCACGTCGAAAAAGGAGCGATAGAAAAAGACTTTGCAACGACCAAGAAGAAAACACATTTACTATAAAATAGCTCATAGAAATTTTAAGAGCCCCCAAGTGACTTGGGTAGAAGAATGATTGCATGTACCGAAGTACTTATATCATATCTATGTTCAACCGAACTTTAAACGCGTCTTAACCGACCGTCAGCTTCTCCCTCTTCGGTAAAGGACCGAAAAGTGTTATGTACTCCATCGGTCGAGAATATCGACGGTGTTTCCAATAACCAGGCAATCAGGCCATAAGGCTGTAACAGACAAAGCGCGCTCAGGGAACTTATGCTATATTACCGTGAAGTGTAAGAAGCATCTTTGAAGAAAATAGTACCCCCACCGATACCTTTCTTCGGTGCTCATTGTTATTATGAGACTTGTGCAATAGATTTTTTGTACTCATGAGTTCCGTTGTGTGCCGACCATCATTGAAAACTATAAGAGCGCTAGCTTTCGGCTTCACCCAGTCTGAGGTCCAGCTCGGGTGACCCGATTGTGACAATCGCAGAGGTGCTCCCTTTATTCCCTAGCAGAACAATCGGGAACGTAGGGGTAAACACAGGAGCGAGGCAACCCAGCTTGCAAATTGCTTAAGTCAATATGGTGCATATTGTGGCGTAATACACGAACAAGGAACGAAGCCGTACAAGTATAATCGTATGCAACAGGAAAAGCTTCATAAAGGAAGCCCCCAAGTAAACGGGGTATTTGATTTTATGCGTCGCAAACAAAGTTTGTACAAGGAAATTTTTTACAAGCAACTTTTTTCCAAAAAAGTATAATGCTTGGTCGAACCGAGCACAAGTTAGAAATTAAATCTTTGAGTATGAAAGCGACTTAGCTGGTTAGTGTGTTTGGTATTGATGACGCGGTCTGAGCTTGATGCGTGGCAAGGTTCCATCCCCCAAGCCGGTCC
The DNA here is from genome assembly GCF_003073215.2 of Triticum urartu. Classification (NCBI taxonomy): domain Eukaryota; kingdom Viridiplantae; phylum Streptophyta; class Magnoliopsida; order Poales; family Poaceae; genus Triticum; species Triticum urartu. The sequence continues at coordinate 165,835,840 of NC_053024.1, read as the reverse complement.
CGAGGTGGCGGAGCGGAGAGCTCGACACGCCGAAGTGGTGACATAGCACGGTTAATGCAGACCGGCAGAGTGACGCCGAAGTCCCCGGATCATTTTCCTGTGCACAAAAAATAGTGCAAACCAGAGATAATAGTAATAATGATAATTAAAAAAAATGTTGCATAATAAATAATTTATGCAAAGTGAGGAATAGAAGAAATATGGCCTGGCGCCGAAGTCAATGTCGATGTAGGGCGTCGGCGTGATGTAGTAAAGGTGTGGCAAAGGCTGAATTCACAGGTCGGTCCGAGCTCCAGATGCGGCGTTCGCCGGACTATGTACGGAAACTAATCGAACCACCACGCGACTGTCATTAATGCGGTCACCATTTGATAGACCTGTGTACATATCATGGACAAACCAGAGTAATAATTCCTTGGAAAAAATGAACCCAAACAAGCAAACAATACTGGGATTAATAGCACCTGGTTTATTTGTTGTAGCAATCCGAAGGAAGGTGATTCCCAAAATTGGGACTCACTCCGCACACCCATTGCCTGATGGGCGATAAAACGACGGCATGGCAATGCTGGTAATGGTTGACTCGCCGAGGCAAAGTCCTCGGCCCGGCTAACGTGACGGAGCTGGTCGGCTAGTGACGCCGAAGTGTCCGGAGTAGGTTGATGAAGAGATGGCGAAGCCCCTGGTCCAGCCGAGATGTCGAAGCCTCGATGTCAGCCGATGAGTCGAAGTAGGTCGGCATGATGGACACCAGCTTGAAGAAGCAATAGTGCGGCCCTGTCGATGCAGGTCGTGACGTGGTCGATGCCGGCTTGATGAAGCGACCGTGCGGCGATGACAGTATGCCCGCTCCGTGTAATCTGTGGGGCGGCGATGTTGATGATGATTTATCCTTCGCGATGCCGGACTCTTGTTCGGCTTGCCGAGATGATGATCCGAAGAAGTTGAGCTCGGCTAAAGTGACGACGTGTCTAGCGCAGGTCGGCAGCCGTGGAGTAATATTGCCGGACTGGTTTGATACCAGCATGATGTTGAAGATCATGTTCAAAAGATCTTAAAGTTAGTGGGATGTGTTCGGGAACAAAACACAATACCCCATACAAAACTTCATTTAAAAGGGATGTCCGAAATCCCGTTCATAAAAAAGATGAACTCGGGTCGGATTCGTTTTCGCGCAGAAGACATATCCAAAAAGTGATGCACTACTCGGAAGGTTCCCGGAGTTTGGACGGTCGGATCGAGCTGAAATTTTGAGAGGCGGTAGATATAGGAATTCCGCAGCCGATCAACGGTTGGATCTTTCAAAGGAAGTCCGAGCTAGAAGCTGGACACCACGCCCTAAACTCATCCAAATTCCCGTTCAGATTTGACAGGGCTCCGGTATATCGTGGATTGTCAGAGATTCCTCCATCGGAACTCGATGAAATTTTCCAGGGTTGTTGTAGACTCAATTCCGCACAATTCCACCAAAGCGATCATCAAAAAGATACTCGAGGAGGTGGTGGCGGTAGATACGAGTTTGCTGTCCAGAAAAATAGCACGGTCGCTTGAGGGCAATGTTGACGTTGAGCCCCCGAGCTCCATGGATGATTCCTCCATGATCTTGATAGAGATCGGAGTTGATGTTTGATGAAGGCCCTCATCCGAACATGGTGATCCGAACACGGGGCGCAGTTCTTGGTCGAACCAAGGTGACCAGTCGAGCTGGTGACAAAGATGCCAAAGTCGCAATTGATCTGCAGGCGAGCCATCGATCCTTTTGTCGATCACATAGCGGAACTCTCAAAGAAAGCACCAATGTCGGTGTCAAAACCGGCGGATCTCGGGTAGGGGGTCCCGAACTGTGCGTCTAGGATCGGTGGTAACAGGAGGCAAGGAACACGGTGTTTTACCCAGGTTCGGGCCCTCTTGATGGAGGTAAAACCCTACGTCCTACTTGATTAATATTGATGATATGGGTAGTACAAGAGTGGATCTACCACGAGATCAGAGAGGCTAAACCCTAGAAGCTAGCCTATGGTATGATTGTTGATGTGTATTGTATCGACTAGCCTGGCCCTGGTTTATATAATGCACTAGAGGCCTAGGTTAACAAGAGTCCTAGCCGAATACGCCGGTGGGGAGAAGTCCTTGTCTTGATCGCCAAGTCTTTGTGGAATCTTCCTTGTATGCGGCAGCTGTCCGAACTGGCCCATGAGTATACGGCCATGGGGGGCCTCGGCCCAATCTAATAGATCGGGAGACGACGTGGTGAGTACCCCCTAGTCCAGGACACCGTCACCCTTTGTCCCTGTCAACTTAGTAGGCCCACTATACTGGGTCCCAGCTAGCAGGGGAGTATTCATTTTTTTGTGCGTAATAAGGAGGCACTTCCTTGCGTGCGAAGATATAGCTGGTGGGTCCGAGCTGTCAGCGGCGGTAACGTTTTTTTCGCGAAATACAGAGGCCGTTTCGGTGGGTCCCAGATGTCAGGTGGGGGAAATCATTATTTTGCGCGTAATAAGGAGGCATTTCCTTGCGTGCGGACGTGGACCCAGCTGTCAGCCTCTCCACGTACAGTCCGCTTCAGATGCATGTCGGTCGTTGACCACGCTGACCACGCCACGCTGAGAGCACCAGGGCGGTGGACAACGGCGAGGCCTAGGAAGGGAACGACACAGAGGCAGGGAAGACTCGGCCATTGTTTTTGTTTCCCACGCGGAGGGGAGTACGACTGTACGAGGGTTTACTGGTTCGTCTGCCGTCGCTGGAGAATAACAGCAGGTGTGGGTGAGTAGAGGGATGGCTAGGCCAGCGATGGGAGTACGGTGGGGCGGTGAGGCCTGCACGGCAGCACAACCGGCCGCGGGGAGGAGGGAGCAGGCAGTCCCGCCAGCGCTTGTTTGAGCGGCTGGAGCAGGAAGAGCAGAGATTGAAGAAGCACGACGGCCGTTGGATGGACATCCAACAGTATACAGGCCATCTGTGGAAACCCTCAAATCTGTGGAAAACAGCATACAGCCCATCTGCCATTATTTCAAATAATTTACAGCCCATTTGCTAATTCTTACAGGGTTTTTTTTGGAGCCCATATTCTTTATGTTAGCATTACAGCCCATATTGTGGCCACGGTTAAAAAATTATACAAAATTTTGCATATGTCGGTGCGGTCTGAACTGTTTTTAATCCCGAAATTTCGAGTCACATTCAGACTGATTTTAAAAATAAATGTATATCAATATAAAATCCAATAAATTGTCCACACATAAAAATCAATGCAATTTAAAATCTCGAAATGAAAAAAAGATATTTGAAAATAATTGCCGGTTTGATGTGTTTTAAAAATGTACATCCCATTTCTCATTACTAATAGGCCATTTTCTCGGCCAGCCGAATGAAGCTCTCCTCGTCTTGAAAGATTTGCAGCCCAACAGGCCTGATAAAGTGACTTACTTGACAAATCACAAAAGATCTGGGCTAGCCATTTTCAGAAAGAAAAAAAACTACTGGGCTGGTCTGTGGTAAACATAAAAGAAAAGGCTGTCTAGACAGGCCAAAGTGTCCAGCATAGCCCAGTTGACACCCTGCTTGCGTCTCAAAAACAAATTAGATAAATGCCACTCCAATTATGGCGATTCATAAAAATGCCACTGCAATTTCCAAACTTTGAAAAATGCCACTACAATTTTTGCAAACTTTGAAAAACGCCACTGCAGTTTGCAAACTTTGAAAAACGCCACTCCAGACTTCGAAAAATGCCACTAGAAATGGCATGAAATGGCATTTTTCAAAGTTTGGAAATTGTAGTGGCATTTCTCGGATACACCAGATTTGGAGTGGCATTTATCAAATTAACCCAAAACAAAAATAACTGGGCGAGCTGCTGGGTCCCTGGTGTCAGCCGCTTGTTGTGCAATTCTCTCGTTTATTGACTACGTTGACAATGGCATGGGACCCAGATGTCAGAAATCCACTAGGAGGAGCCATTTTTTATTGGCTTGAAATAAGGAGGCACTTGCTTGCGTACTGCCATGACCTTGGCGGGTCCCTGCTGTCATCCTCTCCACGTACAATCATTTCCTGATTGTGTACGCGTCAACTTGCTAGGCCCACAAGTCAACCTCTAAACCGTGGAGGACAAATACAACCCATTTAAAAAATAATAGCCCATTCCATACATTCAAACGGAAAGTTCAACATTCAGACCAAAGTAACAGGTCTAATCCACATATAGAGTACTGAACTTCCACGTTGACAACCATCATAGCCAAGTTAACTATCTACTCCCACTAACACTCTAGTAGCGTACAAGTACTAACTTACTCTTATGTAATAAAATGATATGCGTGTGATAAACTTACTAAATTTATGAATGGCTTTCGAGTCACTTCTCTGAGTGAGTGGTGCGACGAGGCAAAAAAATATTTTCCGAATACATAATTGTATGTGCATTGCAACAGGTTATCGGATGAGGCCAATCAACAATAGTAGTACACTATTTTTACTAGCTTCAGATGCTTCGCGCGTCGGGCGGGTGTTTTTACTGTAGCCATATGTTAATGTGTTCGCTGTACGTAACCAGCACCTCGAATCCTCGATAGTAGTACTATATAGTAGGAGTAAGTAGTAGGGAGTAGTAGGGTGGCATGGGCCAGAACAAGCATTCATGTCTAGGAGTACGGCACACGCCACCACCACGACATCCATCTGACACCATATTATTTCTTGGAGTTCGTGCTAGAGCAATCTCTTCAACCTCATCGTTTCTCTAACTTCAGCCATCGCGCGGCGGGCGAGGTGGGGGTTTGCCGATAGTCGGTTTCCTTAACTGCGGTCCCACTTGTAAGGCCAACTCCAACGCACGACCCCAAACGGACCTCCATTTTGCACGAACTCCAACGATAATTTTGACTAGAAAAGCAAGACCAAAGAAAACAAGAACCACAAGAATACATTTTACTACTCCTGTAAGTTGGATTAGTGCCTTCTCGATGCATTCATTGTTGATCTGCGGAGGCTCGATCTTGCGTCTGTGCTAGCTAAAAGTGATAGAACATCTACTAAATTGCGCTCTATCAATATATGGATGTACTCTTCTTCCCAATACAAAAACTTGCATCCATTCTACTCCCTCCGTTGCACAATACATGCCTTCTATTTGTCAATATATATATGTATCTAGACATGTCTTAGTATATAGGTACATCCATTTTTGGACAAATGGAAGTCAAGTATTTTGGAACGGAGGGAGTACACAATAAAATTTTTAAGTTAGCACAACTAGTCTAATCCGAGAGCAGAACCGAAGATTTGGTCGGGTTCTTCCTCCTTTTGCCGACACGTGGGACATCCAGCATCCAGGCCGTGTCATGAAAGAAAATAGAGTGGTAGTTGAAGCCACGAGATGTGCATCTTGGGTTAAACTATAAATAGAATCTTACTACTCTTGAGTAACTCCAAAAGCGGCCACCGAAGATCTTTATTGGATTTGTTTTTCATCACCAACACGTCGAGGTGAAAGATGTGCAGGTTCAGTGGGTCCTCTTGCATTTTCACTGACATGTGGGGCTGATACGTCTCCAACGTATCTATAATTTTTGATTGCTCCATGCTATATTATCTACTGTTTTGGACTATATTGGGCTTTATTTTCCACTTTTATATTATTTTTGGGACTAACCTATTAACCGAAGGCCCAACCCAGATTGCTGTTTTTTTGCCTATTTCAGTGTTTCGGATAAAAAGAATATCAAACGGAGTCCAAACGGAATAAAATCTTCGGGAACGTGATTTTCTCACCAAACGTGATCCAGGAGACTTGGACCCTACTCCAGGGAGTCAAAGAGGCGGTCACGAGGGTGGGGCGGCGCCCCCTAGGGCGCGCCCCTGCCTCGTGGGCCCCTCGGAGCTCCACCGACGTACTCCTTCCTCCTATATATACCTACGTACCCCCAAACGATCAGAACAGGAGCGAAAAACCTAATTCCACCGCCGCAACTTTCTGTATCCACGAGATCCCATCTTGGGGCCTGTTCCGGAGCTCCGCCGGAAGAGGGCCGTCATCACGGAGGGCTTCTACATCATCATAGCCTCTCCGATGAAGTGTGAGTAGTTTACCTCAGACCTTCGGGTCCATAGTTAGTAGCTAGATGGCTTCTTCTCTCTTTTTGGATCTCAATACAAAGTTCTCCCCCTCTCTTGTGGAGATCTATTTGATGTAATCTTCTTTTTGCGGTGTGTTTGTTGAGACCGATGAATTGTGGGTTTATGATCAAGTCTATCTATGAATAATATTTGAATCTTCTCTGAATTCTTTTATGTATGATTGGTTATCTTTTCAAGTCACTTCGAATTATCCATTTGGTTTGGCCAACTAGATTGGTAGTTCTTGCCATAGGAGAAGTGCTTAGCTTTGGGTTCAATCTTGCGGTGTCCTTTCCTAGTGACATAAGGGTCAGCAAGGCACGTATTGCATCGTTGCCATCGAGGATAACAAGATGGGGTTTATTTCATATTGCATGAATTTATCTCTCTACATCATGTCATCTTTCTTAAGGCGTTACTCTGTTTTTAACTTAATACTCTAGATGCATGCTGGATAGCAGTCGATGAGTGGAGTAATAGTAGTAGATGCAGAATCGTTTTGGTCTACTTGTTACGGACGTAATGCCTATATACATGATCATACCTAGATATTCTCATAACTATGCTCAGTTCTGTCAATTGCTCAACAGTAATTTGTTCACCCACCGTAGAATACTTATGCTCTTGAGAGAAGCCACTAGTGAAACCTATGGCCCCCGGGTCTATTCTCATCATATCAATCTCCATTACTTTAATCTTGATTTTCTTTTTTCTTTGCTTTTACTTTTTACTTTGCATCGTTATACCAAAAATACCAAAAATATTATATCTATCAGATCTCACTCTCGTAAGTGACCGTGAAGGGATTGACAACCCCTAATCGCGTTGGTTGCGAGTAGCTATCGTTTTGTGCAGGTACGAGGGATTTGAGCGTGGCCTCCTACTGGATTGATACCTTGGTTCTCAAAAACTGAGGGAAATACTTACGCTACTCTGCTGCATCATCCCTTCCTCTTCGGGGAAAACCAACGCAGGCTCAAGACGTAGCAAGAAGGATTTCTGGCGCCGTTGCCGGGGAGTCTACACAAAAAGTCAACATACCAAGTACCCATCACAATCCCTATCTCTCACATTACATTATTTGCCATTTGCCTCTCGTTTTCCTCTCCCCCACTTCACCCTTGCCGTTTTATTCGCCCTCTCTCTATCCTCCCTCTCTTTCTCTATTTGCCTCTTATGGCCCGTTTGCTTTTTGTTTGCTTGTATGGTTGGAATAATCATTTATTTATTACTAAACAGAGAACCTAAGATTTATGGATCCTCATCCGCTTGCTAATCTTTTTAAGAGATCCAGTTATGTTGAACCAATTGCTAGTGAGTTTTGTGCACTAGATTATCTTTATGAAGTTGTGCTTGAAATTCGTGAATCTGAAAATTGCGATGAAGTATGTTATGAAGTGATTCACGATAGATCTTTGAATAAAAAGCATGATTGCAATGATGTTATTATAAATTCTATTAATGACAATTTTGCTAATAATATGCAAAGCCCTAAGCTTCGGGATGCTAGTTTTGTTATGTCCTCTACTTGTTGCAATGATCATGATTGGGGTGATTCTTCTTTTGATCTTGAAAATTTATTTAACCCCCATGATGAATATGAGATTGATTATAATGTTTGCAACAATTTTGAAAGTGGGTTTGGAAGTATGTCAACTTTAGATCCCACATATTTAGATAATGTTCAATCTTATGAAGTTTTTGATAAAAGTGCGTTTGGGAAGGTATGACTTTAGTTAATGTTAATCCCACTATTTCAGAAAAGTGCCAACTTTGCATGCATGTGGATCATGTTGAGAATATTTTATGTGACAGCTATATTGTAGCGACCTGACCCGAATGGATCACGTCTACTGTGCTACGGTGTCATCCCTGGATCAGTAATGCTGACACCACACAGTACATCGAGGATTTATAGCAGAGTTGCAATCACACACTTATTACATCGATGGCTCAAAAAGAACTTATTACAATAAATATGGCTTAAGGCCATCTAATAATGATAACATCGGAAGACTTGGAAGATTAATGGGTCCATCAACTCCAGCGGAATCACTGAGCATAGAACCACGACCTAAAACACCTCAATCGTCGTCTGAAAAGTCTGCAACATGAGAGGTTGCAGCCCGAAAACGGGTCAGCACATGGAATATGCTGGCAAAGTAACACATAGAGAGTAATGGAATGAAACAGCTATACTATATGCATATATGGCTGGTGGAAAGCTCTATGGTTACAGTTTTGCGTAAAGCCAATTTTTCCCTACTACAAAGGAATAAATTTATTTAACTATCATGGTGGTTGTGTAACACTGAGAATGGTTGACAGCATTCTCAATCCCAATTAAAAATAATTAAAACCCAATAACATTAATGAGAGGTAACATGTTGAGATTCACTCGATATTCAAATACTAGATACTCAAGTTGTCCATAACCGGGGACACGGCTAATCATGATTAGTTTGTACACTCTGCAGAGGTTTGCGCACTTTTCCCCACATGACTCGATCACCTCCGTTTGTTTTCTTGCACTACATGGTGTTTGAGAAACGGATGACCGAGACATAGTCTTTCAGAAGCGCTAGCACCTTACATGTGGGGTAGACCGGTACACCTACATCCCCTACATCTGCTAGTCCACCCTGTAAGAGTTCGCACAACTTAGTCAACTATGCCAGAGCCCATAGTAGCATGTGGCTGCACACGGAAGTTTCTAGCATGAATTATCTACACGGAAGTTACTAGCATGAATTATCTTATGATCCCTTTGAGCCTGGGTGCGGTCCAAAAAAAACCAGGCAAGTCCTGATAGACATCAGGTGCTCATTCCACCCAGATGGTGTTTAAGTTGCCACCTTAATAAAACCATTAAAATTAGCATCTCACATCTGTCATGGATATCACTCACCCAATCCACGTCTACTAGCATAGCATGGCATAATAAGCAAACGTAGAAGTAACTCCCAAAGGTTTCATAATAATACAGGTAATAGGTACTACCTCATCTACTTCCCATCCCACAATTTAATTAGATCCTAATCATGCAATGTGTGAGGATTGATCTAATGCAATAAAACATGGGTTGTAGAAAAGGTATGATCAAAGTGTTACTTGCCTTGCCGATGATCCGCGAGTCCTAGGGTTTCGAAGTAACAAGCGGCGCAATCCGGGTAATCTATCGCAGACAAACAACAAGCATACAATAAGTACTCATCTAATGCACAGGTAAAACTCGAACAAGAGAATCGAACCAGGTAGTTCAACTTAAGAACTCCGGTTGCAAAGAAAGAACGAAAAACAAACGGCGGAAGAAAACAACTCGGTTCTAGCAAGTTGAATCTAGGTCAAAATTTTACTGTAACAAGAGCTTGTTCAAGTTGATTAGACGGAACGGCGGTTTCGAGACGAAACTCCAGGCGCTTGAATCACCTGATTCCGATAAACGAGCGAAAAGATAGACTAGAAAGAAGATCGGATCTGAGATCGCGATCGCGAAAAAATCCGACGAAAAGAAAAAGAAGAACGGTTAAACGAACGACGTCGTTAACCTAGAAGAATCCGGTGATCACGTTCGTTAGGACGAACGGTCCGGCGAACGGTCCGGCAACTAAATCGGAGAAGAAAACGAATCCGATCTAGGGTTTCGGAGAAGAAAAACCGAACGAAAAACCGATCTAGAAAACCGGAACGGTTTAGAGAAGAAAAGAATCGGAACGATTAGAAGAAAACGATCCGAGAAAAAGAGACGCGGGGCAACCTCGGCGAGGTCTCCGGTGAGGGGCTCCGGCGGCGTGAGGGCGGGGCGGCGTGGGCAAGGTGCGGCGGCGGCGGCGGTGACGCAGGGGGCGGGCGGCTAGGGCGGCGCGCGGGTGGGGTGGAGCTCTAGGCTTTGGGTTTGATGATTTAGAGGGGGGGGGTGGTATTTATATTGGGGAGGGGTGAGGAGACTTGGGGTAGGGGACAAGAATTAGACTAGGATTAGGAAAAAGAGTCTAGAAGAAAAAGAAGGAAAAGAGCCGGCCGAATCCTATTAGGATTCGGCCAGGGAAACAAGAGGCGGCGGCGGCCTCCTGCCTTGCGCTGGCGCGCCTGGGCGCAGGGGCGCAGCGGCGGCTGGGGCTGTGGCCGGCCTGGGCCTTGGCCCGTGGCCTGCGTATAGTCTTTTTTTATAACGGTTTAGCGCGCAGAAAAAAAACAAAAAGAGAACTAAACGAACTCCGAAAAATCTAAAGTAAATTTTCCCCGACTCCTAAAAATGAGCCGAACAAAATGAACTTTTCTGGACCTAAAAAATGCAATTTTCGAAAACGCGCATTTTTCCCTATCCAAATAAAATGCAAATAAACACCGGAAAACAAAAATTGATCTATTTATTAAATCTTCATTTTTCCTAAATTTGGGAAAGTCATATTATTCCCTCTCTCATATATTTTGACACCGGAAAAATTATTGAAGATAAAATAAATAAATCAAATGATCCTCTTTTCAAAATTCGAGAAAACTCTCAAATATGAAAATAATGAAATCTCCAACTCTCTCCGAGGGTCCTTGAGTTGCGTGAAATTTCTAGGATCAACGAAAATGCAAGAAAATATGCTATGCATGATGATCTATGTATAACATTCCAAATTGAAAATTTGGGATGTTACAAACCTACCCCCCTTAAGATGAATCTCGCCCTCGAGATTCGGGTTGGCTAGAAAATAGGTGAGGGTGGTCCTTGAGCAAATCTTCTTCTCTCTCCCAGGTGGCTTCATCCTATGAGTGGTGATTCCACTGGACTTTGCAAAACTTGATAACCTTACTGCGAGTAACTTTGCTGGCATACTCGAGAATCTTGACTGGTTTCTCCTCATAAGTTCAGTCGTCCTTCAACTGAATCGCTTCAAGCGGCACGGTATCTCTTAGCGGTATCTCCGCCATCTCGGCGTGACATTTCTTCAGCTGGAGAAACATGGAATACATCATGAACTCCTGACAGTCCTCTGGTAATTCCAACTTATAAGCGACTTCTCCCATACGTTCAAGATCTTAAACGGTCCAACGAAACGCGGTGCTAACTTTCCCTTAACTCCAAAGCGCTTAACTCCTCGAAGTGGGGATACTCGGAGATAAACTCTGTCTCCGGTTTCGTAAACTGTCTCCTTGCGTTTGAATCTGCGTAGCTCTTCTGCCTGGACTGGGCTACCTTGAGCCTATCGCGAATCAACTTAACTTTCCGTTCAGACTCCTTAATCAAATCTGGTCCAAAGAATTGGGTTTGGTAACTGTTGTTATAAGAAAACTCCGCATACGGCAAGTTATCGTCCCAACTAGATCCATAATCTAGTGCACAAGCTCTCAGCATATCTTCCAAAATCTGATTGACTCTCTCGGTCTGTCCATCTGTCTGCGGATGAAAAGCTGTGCTGAACTCTAGTCTGGTTCCTAAAGTTTCATGCAACTTATTCCAAAACTTTGAGGTAAATTGGGTTCCTCTACCTGATACGATACTCCTCAGAACTCCATGCAAACAAATGAACCTAGTCATGTATATCTTCGCCAACTTAGCACTGGTGTAAGTGGTCTTAACTGGAATAAAATGTGCTACCTTCGTCAAACGATCAACTACTACCCATATCGAGTCATAGCCTACTTTCGTCCTGGGTAGTCCTGTGATAAAATCCATGCCTATCTTATCCCACTTCCATTCGGGTATCGGCAATGGTTGTAACAATCCTGCTGGCTTCTGATGCTCTGCCTTTACTCTCTGACATACGTCACAAACTGCTACATATGCTGCAATATCCTTCTTCATTCCGGTCCACCAGAATGTTTCCTTCAAATCCAAATACATCTTGGTATTCCCTAGGTGAATCGAATACGGTGAATCATGTGCCTCGTGCAAAATCAACTTCCTGATCTTCGGGTCATTGGGCACATAAACACGGTCCTCAAACCATAGGGTATCGTGCTCATCCTCACGAAATCCCTTTGCTTTTCCTTTGCTCAATTTCTCTTTTATAGCAGCAATCTCCTTGTCAGATTTCTGAGCTTCTCTGATCTTATCCATCAATGTTGACTGAATCTCCAATGTTGCTACATAGCCTCTCGGAACTATTTCCAAACATAGCTCACGAAGGTTCTCTGCTAACTCCTTGGGTATTTTCCCCGTCATTAGGGTGTTGACATGGCTCTTACGGCTCAATGCGTCAGCTACCACATTAGCTTTTCCGGGATGGTAATGCAATCTCATGTCATAATCCTTGATGAGCTCCAACCATCTCCTTTGTCTGAGGTTCAACTCCTTCTGAGTGAAAATGTACTTCAAACTCTTGTAATCCGTGTACACCTCACAATGATTTCCAATGAGGAAATGTCTCCACGTTTTCAATGCATGCACTACAGTTGCTAACTCCAAATCATGCGTGGCATAATTCAACTCATGGGGCTTTAGTTGTCGTGAAGCATACGAAACAACTCTCCCTTCCTGCATAAGCACTGCCCCAAGTCCTCGACGTGAAGCGTCGCAATACACCTCATAATCCTTGGTCTGATCTGGCAAAATCAATACTGGTGAGGTAACCAAGCGTTTCTTCAATTCCTGGAAACTAGCCTCACACTCCTCAGTCCATTTGAACTTAGTATCCTTCTTCAACAATTCAGTCATAGGCTTTGCAATCTTTGAAAAGTTCTCAATGAATCTCCGGTAGTATCCTGCGAGTCCAAGAAAACTCCGGATCTCTCCAACTGTCGTTGGTGATTCCCATTCAGTTACGGTCTCAACCTTAGTGGGGTCAACTGCTATACCTTCTCCGGATATAACGTGTCCGAGGAATCCAACTTCCTTCAACCAAAACTCACATTTGCTGAATTTGGCGTATAACTGATGTTCCCTTAGTTTCTCCAAAACCAAACGCAAATGTTCCTTAGTCTCCTCTTCATTCTTTGAATAAACCAGGATGTCATCAATGAACACTACGACGAACTTATCCAAAAACTCCATAAACACTTTGTTCATCAGGTTCATAAAATAGGCAGGTGCGTTAGTCAATCCAAATGACATAACGGTATATTCATACAGTCCATATCTCGTGGTGAATGCTGTCTTAGGTATGTCCTGCTCCCGAATCTTCAATTGATGGTACCCTGATCGCAAATCGATCTTGGAAAACACTTTAGCTCCTTGCAACCGATCAAACAGATCATTGATCATTGGCAGTGGGTACTTATTCTTGATGGTTACTTCATTCAATCCCCGATAATCTACAACCATCCTTAATGATCCATCCTTCTTTTCCACTAGAAGTACGGGTGATCCCCGAGGCGAAGAACTTGGGCGAATGTAACCTTTATCCAATAACTCCTTAATCTGATTCTTAATTTCCACCAAATCCTTTGCTGGCATCCGGTACGGTCGCTTCGATATTGGGCATGTACCTAGCAATAACTCAATCAAAAACTCAATGTCTCTATCCGGTGGCATGCCTGGTAATTCCTCAGGAAATACATCAGGAAAATCCTTTACCACTGGTACTTCCTCCTGCACAACTCCTGTTAGGCAATTCACTTGTGTCCTGTTTGGCACATGCCGGGATACATACTTGATCCTTCTTCCTTCTGGTGTGGTAAGCAAAATTGTCTTACTGGCGCAATCGATGTTTCCTCCATACATCGACAACCAATACATGCCTAATATCACATCCAAACCTTGGGATTCCAATATAATTAAATCCGTTGGGAAAACATGCCTTCCTATACTTAATGGCACTTGAAAACATCCTTGTCTGGCCATGTACTCTGCTCCTGGTGAGCTTACTAGCATATGTGTTTTAAGAGTTTGGGTTGGAGGCATCTGAGGGTTTAGAAAAGACGAGAATTGAGAATAGAGTGAGGTCTAAAGGGAAAACACTACCCATATGCACATGAGCAAATGCACACAAAATCACTTCATTCAATCAAACAAGGGCTTACAAACGGTCTAACTATCGCAAAAGTGCTCGACTATAATGTTTACATGGGGGAAATACTACTGCTATCTGGTGGTCATCTAGAAATTTTAACCGGTGGAAGACTCCATGATATCTGCTCCAGCTCCGTCTTCAAAGTCGGGTTCACTTGGATCCGAATCGGTGTCGTCGACGATGATGTAGTTGTCCGGACATGCGACGTACTCGTCGTCCTCCTGGGATGCTAACTTCCTCTTGAGTTCTTCAATCTCCTGCTTAAGATCGCCATTGTGTCTCGCTAGAGCTACGATCTCGTCCATGTAGTCCTTGCGTGTAGACTTCAGTTCTCCTTCTAGCTCGATGATCCTTGCCTTCGCATTCTTCAACTCTATCATGTCATTGCACATCTGGTTCTCGTGGCGTCGAATGTGCTGGTTTAACTCCTGGATGAAAGATGCAATGGATCTATCCTTCTTGGTGCTGACTAACTCCCATTGTTCATCTCGGCGTCCGCAAATCTGGTAGATAGTGTCCTTGAGGTCTTCTTGGTAAACTTCTCCAATGCGTCCTATGGTGATATGAGCTGCCATGCTCCTTCCCAGACTCCAGGTTGGTGCATTGAAAACACTATCTATGGGTTTCGTGATTGGCGCGAATGTCCTTCCCGGAATGTGAGCTTGAATCTTCCAGCGCTCCTCTTCAGGCAGAGTGGCGTTGAAGGTTCCCGTGAAGCTTGGTAATCCAATGTTCAGGTACTTGGTGACTTCCTTCAGGTGAAATCCAAATGGTGTGCCTTCATCCCGTTGAGCGTACTTAATCTTCGCGTTCGTCATCCTAAAAGAGTAGAAAAGATGAGGAGTTAGAAAATGAGAGGAGAATGGTGATCTATGGCTTTAACTTAGTGGTCGTGTCCTACAGTCAGCGTGTGCTCTGATACCATCTCTGTAGCGACCTGACCCGAATGGATCACGTCTACTGTGCTACGGTGTCATCCCTGGATCAGTAATGCTGACACCACACAGTACATCGAGGATTTATAGCAGAGTTGCAATCGCACACTTATTACATCAATGGCTCAAAAAGAACTTATTACAATAAATATGGCTTAAGGCCATCTAATAATGATAACAGCGGAAGACTTGGAAGATTAATGGGTCCATCAACTCCAGCGGCATCACTGAGTATAGAACCACGACCTAAAACACCTCAATCGTCGTCTGCAAAGTATGCAACATGAGAAGTTGCAGCCCGAAAACGGGTCAGCACATGGAATATGCTGGCAAAGTAACACATAGAGAGTAATGGAATGAAACAGCTATACTATATGCATATATGGCTGGTGGAAAGCTCTATGGTTACAGTTTTGCGTAAAGCCAATTTTTCCCTACTGCAAAGGAATAAATTTATTTAACTATCATGGTGGTTGTGTAACACTGAGAATGGTTGACAGCATTCTCAATCCCAATTAAAAATAATTAAAACCCAATAACATTAATTAGAGGTAACATGTTGAGATTCACTCGATATTCAAATACTAGATACTCAAGTTGTCCATAACCGGGGACACGGCTAATCATGATTAGTTTGTACACTCTGCAGAGGTTTGCACACTTTTCCCCACATGACTCGATCGCCTCCGTTTGTTTTCTCGCACTACATGGTGTTTGAGAAACGGATGACCGAGACATAGTCTTTCAGAAGCGCTAGCACCTTACATGTGGGGTAGACCGGTACACCTACATCCCCTACATCTGCTAGTCCACCCCATAAGAGTTCGCACAACTTAGTCAACTATGCCAGAGCCCATAGTAGCATGTGGCTGCACACGGAAGTTTCTAGCATGAAAGATCTTATGATCCCTTTGAGCCTGGGTGGCGGTCCAAAAAAAAAACAGGCAAGTCCTGATAGACATCAGGTGCCTCAATCCACCCAGATGTGTGTTAGGTTGCCACCTTAGATAAACCATTAAAATTATCAATCTCACATCTGTCATGGATATCACTCACCCAATCCACGTCTACTAGCATAGCATGGCATAACAAGCAAACGTAGAAGTAACTCCCAAAGGTTTCATAATAATACAGGTAATAGGTACTACCTCATCTACTTCCCATCCCACAATTTAATTAGATCCTAATAATGAAATGTGTGAGGATTGATCTAATGCAGTAAAACATGGGTTGTAGAAAAGGTATGATCAAAGTGTTACTTGCCTTGCTGATGATCCGCGAGTCCTAGGGTTTCGAAGTAACAGGCGGCGCAATCCGGGTGATCTATGCAGACAAACAACAAGCATACAATAAGTACTCATCTAATGCACAGGTAAAACTCGAACAAGAGAATCGAACCAGGTAGTTCAACTTAAGAACTCCGGTTGCAAAGAAAGAACGAAAAACAAACGATGGAAGAAAACAACTTGGTTCTAGCAAGTTGAAACTAGGTCCAATTTTACTGTAGCAAAAGCTTGTTCAAGATGATTAGACGGAACGGCGGTTTCGAAACAAAACTCCAGGCGCTTGAATCACCTGATTCCGATAAACGAGCGAAAAGAAAGACTAGAAAGAAGATCGGATCTGAGATCGCGATCGCGGAAAAGATGCGGAATAAATCCGACGAGAAGAAAAAGAAGAACGGTTAAACGAACGGGCGTCGTTAACCTAGAAGAATCCGGTGATCCCGTTCGTTAGGACAAACGGTCTGGAAGAAGAACGAAAACCGATCTAGGGTTTTCGGAAAAGAAACCGAAAAAGAAACGGAAAACCGATCTAGAAAACCGGAACGGTTTAGAGAAGAAAAGAATCGGAACGATTAGAAGAAAACGATCCGAGAAAAAGAGACGCGGGGCAACATCCGGCGAGGACTCCGGCGAGGGGCTCCGGTGGCGTGCTAGGGCGGCGGCGGCGTGGGCAAGGTGCGGCGGCGGCGGCGGTGACGCAGGGCGCGGGCGGCGGCTTAGGGCGGCGCGCGGGTGAGGGGTGGCGCTCTAGGCTTTGGGTTTTTTGATTTAGAGGGGGGGGGTGCTTAGGTATTTATATTGGGGAGGGGTGAGGAGACTTGGGGTAGGGGGCAAGAATTAGACTAGGATTAGGAAAAAGAGTCTAGAAGAAAAAGAAAGAAAACGAAACTAGGAAAAGAGCCGGCCTAGGATTCGGCCAGGGAAACAAGAGGCGGCGGCGGCCTCCTGCCTTGCGCTGGCGCGCCTGGGCGCAGGGGCGCAGCGACGGCTGGGGCTGTGGCCGGCCTGGGACTTGGCTCGGCTGGCCTGCGGTAAGTCTTTTTTTTATAAACGGTTTAGCGCGCAGAAAAGAAAACAAAAAGAGAACTAAACGAACCCCGAAAAATCTAAAGTAAATTTTCCCCGACTCCTAAAAATGAGTCGAACAAAATGAACTTTTCTCCGGACCTAAAATGCAATTTTCGAAAACGCGCATTTTTCCCTATCCAAATAAAATGCAAATAAACACCAGAAAACAAAAATTGATCTATTTATTAAATCTTCATTTTTCCTAAATTCGGGAAAGTCATATTATTCCCTCTCTCATATAATTTGACACCGGAAAAATTATTGAAGATAAAATAAATAAATCAAATGATCCTCTTTTCAAAATTCGAGAAAACTCTCAAATATGAAAATAACGAAATCTCCAACTCTCTCTCCGAGGGTCCTTGAGTTGCGTGAAATTTATAGGATCAACCAAAATGCAAGAAAATGTGCTATGCATGATGATCTAGTGTATAACATTCCAAATTGAAAATTTGGGATGTTACATATATTGTTGAATTTTCTTATGATCCTACATGTAATTACTATGAGAGAGGAAAATGTGGTTGTAGAAATTTTCATGTTACTAAATTACCTCTCGTTATGTTGAGATCGCTATTGTTTCTTTCCTCTTCCTTGCATATGCTAGTTTTTGCTTGCCTTGATAATTTATTTTCCTATAAGATGCCTATGCATAGGAAGTATGTTAGACTTAGATGTGTTTGTCACATGCTTTATGATGCTCCTTTTGTGCTTCAATTCTTGTCTTTCATGTGAGCATCATTAAAATTATCAATGCCTAGCTATAAGGCTTTAAAGAAAAGCGCTTGTTGGGAGACAACCCAATATTTTTACTTGATGTTATTTAATAAATAAATTATCTAGCCTCTGTTTTGGTTGTGTTTTTTGTGTTTAATTAATGTTTGTGCCAAGTAGAACCGTTGGGAAGACTTGGGGAAAGTCTTGTTGAACTTGCTGTAAAAAACAGAAACTTTAGCGCTCACGAGAACTGCTGTCATTTTTATTTGGAGAGTGCTATTTAGTTAATTCTTTTTTCAGATGATTAATAGATAAATTCCTCAAGTCCAGAAATTTATTTTAGAATTTTTGGGGTTCTAGATATTGCGCTAGCTACAGATTACTACAGACTGTTCTGTTTTTGACAGATTCTGTTTTTCGTGTGTTGTTTGCTTATTTTGATGAATCTATGGCTAGTAAAATAGTTTATAATCCATAGAGAAGTTGGAATAAATTAGGTTTAACACCAATATAAATAAATAATGAGTTCATTACAGTACCTTGAAGTGGTCTTTTGTTTTCTTTCGCTAACGGAGCTCATGAGTTTTCTACTTTAAGTTTTGTGTTGTGAAGTTTTCAAGTTTTGGGTGAATTCTTTTGATGGATCATGGAACAAGGAGTGGCAAGAGCCTAAGCTTGGGGATGACCATGGAACACCCAAGATAATCCAAGGACACCAAAATGTCGAAGCTTGGGGATGCCCCGGAAGGCATCCCCTCTTTCGTCCACTTACATCGGTAATTTACTTGGAGCTATATTTTTATTCACCAACATGATATGTGTTTTGCTTGGAGCGTCTTGTATTATTTGTGTCTTTGTGTCTTAGTATACCACAATAATCCTTGCTGTACACACCTTTTGAGAGAGCCATACATGAATTAAAATTTGATAGAATACTCTATGTGCTTCACTTATATCTTTTGAGCTAGATAGTTTTGCTCTATGTGCTTCACTTATATCTTTTGAGCTAAGTAGTTTTTGCTCTATGTGCTTCACTTATATCTTTTGAGTTAGATAATTTTTCTCTATGTGCTTCACTTAGATCTTTTAGAGCACGGTGGTGGATTTGTTTTAAAGAAACTATTGATCTCTCATGCTTCACTTAAATTATTTTGAGAGTCTCTTAATAGCATGGTAATTTGCTTAATAATAATATGCTTGGTATTCAAGATTTGTGAAACTTTCTTTTGAGTGTGTTGAATACTAAGAAAATATTGAAGCATGATAATTGTTTTGAGATATGGAGGTGATAGTATTAAAGTCATGCTAGTTGAGTAGTTGTGAATTTAAAGAATACTTGTGTTAAGGTTTGTGATTCCCGTAGCATGCACGTATGGTGAACTGTTATGTGACGAAGTCGGAGCATGATTTATTTATTGATTGTCTTCCTTATGAGTGGCGGTCGGGGACGAGCGATGATCTTTTCCTACCAATCTATCCCCCAGGAGCATGTGCATAATACTTTGCTTTGATAACTTCTAGATTTTTGCAATAAGTATATGAGTTCTTTATGACTAATGTTGAGTCCATGGATTATACGCACTCTCACCCTTCCACCTTTGCTAGCCTCTCTAATACCGCGCACCTTTTGCCGGTATCATACACCTACCATATACCCTTCCTCAAAACAGCCACCATACCTACCTATTATGGCATTTCCACAGCCATTCCGAGATATATTGCCATGCAACTTTCCACCATCTAGTTCATCATGACACATTCATCATTGTCATATTGCTTAGCATGATCATGTAGTTGACATAGTATTTGTGGCAAAGCCACGTTCATAATTTCTTCATACTTGTCACTCTTGATTCATTGCATATCCCGGTACACCGCCAGAGGCATTCATATAGAGTCATACTTTGTTTTAGAATCGAGTTGTAATCATTGAGTTGTAAATAAATAAAAGTGTGATGATCATCATTTAATAGAGCATTGTCCAAATAAAAAAAGAGAAAGGCCAAAGAAAAAAAAGGCCCCAAAAAAGAAAATAAATAAAAAGGGACAATGCTACTATCTTTTTTCCACACTTGTGCTTCAAAGTAGCACCATGATATAGCAAGTCTCATATATTGTGCTTCAAAGTAGCACCATGTTCTTCATATAGAGAGTCTCATATGTTGTCACTTTCATATACTAGTGGGAATTTTACATTATAGAACTTGGCTTGTATATTCCAATGATGGGCTTCCTCAAATTGCCCTAGGTCTTTGTGAGCAAGCAAGTTGGATGCACACCCACTAGTTTCTTTTGTTGAGCTTACATACATTTATAGCTCTAGTGCATCCGTTGCATGGCAATCCCTACTCACTCACATTGATATCTATTGATGGGCATCTCCATAGCCCGTTGATACGCCTAGTTGATGTGAGACTATCTTCCCCTCCTTTCTGTCTTCTCCACAACCACCATTCTATTCCACCTATAGTGCTATATCCATGGCTCACGCTCATGTATTGCGTGAAGATTGAAAAAGTTTTGAAAAAGTTAGAGTATGAAACAATATCTTGGCTTGTCATCGGGGTTGTGCATGATTTAAATACTTTTGTGTGGTGAAGATGGAGCATAGCCAGACTATATGATTTTGTAGGGATAACTTTCTTTGGCCATGTTATTTTGAGAATACATAATTGCTTTGTTAGTATGCTTGAAGTATTTTTTTAATGTCAATATGAACTTTTGTCTTGAATCTTTCTAATCTGAATATTCATACCACAATTAAGAAGATTTGCATTGAAATTATGCCAAGTAGCACTCCGCATCAAAAATTCTCTTTTTATCATTTACCTACTCGAGGACGAGCAGGAATTAAGCTTGGGGATGCCTGATACGTCTCCAACGTATCTATAATTTTTGATTGCTCCATGCTATATTATCTACTGTTTTGGACTATATTGGGATTTATTTTCCACTTTTATATTATTTTTGGGACTAACCTATTAACCGGAGGCCCAACCTAGAATTGCTGTTTTTTTGCCTATTTCAGTGTTTTGGATAAACAGAATATCAAACGGAGTCCAAACGGAATAAAATCTTCGGGAACGTGATTTTCTCACCGAACGTGATCCAGGAGACTTGGACCCTACTCCAGGGAGTCAAAGAGGCGGTCACGAGGGTGGGGGGCGCGCCCCATGCCTCGTGGGCCCCTCGGAGCTCCACCGACGTACTCCTTCCTCCTATATATACCTACGTACCCCCAAACGATCATATCAGGAGCCAAAAACCTAATTCCACCACCGCAACTTTTTTGTATCCACTAGATCCCATCTTGGGGCCTGTTCCGGAGCTCCGCCGGAAGAGGGCCGTCATCACGGAGGGCTTCTACATCATCATAGCCTCTCCGATGAAGTGTGAGTAGTTTACCTCAGACCTTCGGGTCCATAGTTAGTAGCTAGATGGATTCTTCTATCTTTTTGGATCTCAATAAAAAGTTCTCCCCCTCTCTTGTGGAGATCTATTCGATGTAATCTTCTTTTTGCGGTGTGCTTGTTGAGACCGATGAATTGTGTGTTTGTGATCAAGTCTATCTATGAATAATATTTGAATCTTCTCTGAATTATTTTATGTATGATTGGTTATATTTGCAAGTCTCTTCGAATTATCCGTTTGGTTTGGCCAACTAGATTGGTAGTTCTTGCCATGGGAGAAGTGCTTAGCTTTGGGTTCGATCTTGCGGTGTCCTTTCCCAGTGACAGAAGGGGCAGCAAGGCACGTATTGCATCGTTGCCATCGAGGATAACAAGATGGGGTTTATTTCATATTTCATGAATTTATCTCTCTACATCATGTCATCTTGCTTAAGGCGTTACTCTGTTTTTAACTTAATATGCTAGATGCATGCTGGATAGCGGTCGATGAGTGGAGTAATAGTAGTAGATGCAGAATCGTTTCGGCCTACTTGTCACGAACGTGATGCCTATATACATGATCATACCTAGATATTATCATAACTATGCTCAATTCTGTCAATTGCTCAACAGAATTTGTTCACCCGCCGTAGAATACTTATGCTCTTGAGAGAAGCCACTAGTGAAACCTATGGCCCCCGGGTCTATTCTCATCATATCAATCTCCATTACTTTAATCTTGCTTTGCTTTTTTTACTTTGCTTTTACTTTTTTACTTTGCATCTTTATACCAAAAATACCAAAAATATTATATCTATCAGATCTCACTCTCGTAAGTGACCGTGAAGGGATTGACAACCCCTAATCGCGTTGGTTGCAAGTAGCTATCGTTTTGTGTAGGTACGAGGGACTTGAGCGTGGCCTCCTACTAGATTGATACCTTGGTTCTCAAAAACTAAGGGAGATACTTATGCTACTCTGCTGCATCATCCCTTCCTCTTCGGGGAAAACCAACGCAAGCTCAAGACGTAGCAGGGGCCGCATGTGAGCAAACAGACGATGGGCTCCGCGCGTCCGCTTGCTGGCTGAGAAGAGAGATAGAGGAGGGTTGAGCACGGACTGGAGGAAATTTGTTCTACGTATCTCGATATAGGCTCGATATAGTGGGGTGGCATGGGCCATAACTCAGTAGCATTCACGTCTAGCAGTACGGCACACGCCACCCACATGAGTCCCATCCGACACCAATTTTCTTGGAGTCCATGCTACAACCATCTCTTCTCCCTCCTATTTTCTCAGCCATCGCGCGATGGGCGGGGTGGGGGTTTGCCGATAGTCGGTTTGCTCAACTGCGGTCCCACTTGTAAGGGAAAATGCAACACCGCACGCATTCCCGCTTGAGCGGCGTGCCGGACCAACCATGTGGGGGTGCGACGCGAACACGGTAGGCTTTTCCTTTTGAACTCGTAACTTGTAATTTTTGGTTCTGCTCCATGGCGCGACCGATAGATAGAAAATAACGATTTTTCCTAGAGTAATGAGAAGTTTGGTTCTGGCATCGTTCATGCATGGAGTACGTACGAAAATTATGAAGTTGATGCGAAAGGTAAGATAATTACTGTAGTATCATATACTACTACATGGATTTGACGGAAAGATAAAAATACATATGGATCCATCAACGTTCAACGACATCCTCACGCCCTAGTGCGCCAGGTCACCAACCGACGTGTGAGGAGCAGCGGCGTTGGTGGTGAGCTCAACGTGCTTCTGAACAGTGCCGTCCAAGGTTGCCCTGCGCTCCAAGAAGGCCAGCGTCCTATCGTCCTCCTCTTGCATGTAGTAGTCCTTGTGGAGGATTTGCACGTAGACGTGGGTAATTATGTCGATGGTGTCTTGCTGCGCCAGGCGCTGCGCGGCGAGCGCGACCTCGAGGTGGACATTCTCCGGCGTGACGGCGGGCAGTCGCAGGGCCACCAGTGCGTCGAAGGGGTTGTTACCATAGTGGCCATTGAGGGTGGCGGGCATCGCAGAGCTTGGGCGCGTCGGCTGGAGGCTTACATCAAAGTCGTCCGCAAGCTTCTTGACGACGGTGAACTTGTCGAGGAAACCGACGAGGACCTCGTCGAACAAGGAGACGAAGCTGTCGTCCAAGCGGCCCCTCGCCCTGGCGGCCTTAAGCAATACTACCTGGAGACGTTCCTTGGTGCCGGTGGACGTGGTAGTACTCCTAAATCCATACGGTGGTGCTACTAGTACTAGTAGTAGTACTACCAATGTAGTAGTAGGAGTACTAGCACTGTACTACTCGTTGGTCAAATTATTACGTGTTTCTCCTCACAGTGAAGTGACAAGACCCTGCGCCGGAGATGACACCTGAGTATAGGTGCCGTGTTCGGCATACCATAGTCAGCCTCACCATCTGCAGTCACTATCATCATGGCTGTAGAACTAGCCTGCTTACAACTAGCCCTGTTCGACATAATTTCCCGTGCGTAGATGCCCATGCATTGCACGGAACACCAATATTGGGGGTGGACGGCTCCGACAGCGGCCATCACACCAGATTTTTCCTTGGCCTTCTACTCCTAGATGTGTACAAGTGTGCTGGGTGTGCGCGAGTGCGTCCTTCTGTGCATGCTGCTGCGCAGTAGTGAATTGTGCACGAGTGCGTCCTTCGCATGCAAGAAGTTTTTCCTCAATGCGCCCTCAATTTACTAGCGTGCGGGGTGCTACCCCGAGTGGTTTCAACTTTGTTTACTTCACCGCGTGTCAGATGGGCCTCTAGTTTACTTATTTTCACCCACTGCCACATGGGCCAGCACACGAAGATATAGAACACAAGCCGACAAGGCAGCATGTGGATTGGTTGACCGGTCAACTAAACAATATACGGAGCTATACGCTGACACAGTGAGCGTCTAATCCATCGGTATAGAGAGTTCGAGTGAGAGGGGAGGCCCGTGAGAGATAGCAGAGAGAGAGAGAAAGAGCTAGTCCCTCCATTCGATAATGTAGTTCCAACATTTTTTAAGTCAAACTTTTGAAACTTTGACCAAGTTTATAAAGAGATTACTTATATCTACAATACCAAAGATAAATGATAGTATGAAGTAAGTACATGTTGTGATGAATCTAATGATCGTTCCAGATGTAAATGTTTTTCTCCACATATACCTGGTCAAACGTTCCTGAGGTTTGACTTTTCAAAACATCCATATGCTTATGGACGTGACAGAGTCCCTAACAAGAGAGAGAGAGAGAGAGTGAAAAAAGTGTGTGTGCGTGTGTGAAAGAGACATGGACAACACACAATAAAAGTAGAGAAAAAGCATGCGTGTCTTATGCAAACATATCACACATGCATCTTCGACAACGGAGGCAAGGTGAGGACATAGTGTGTGGTTGTTTGGAACCGAGAGAGCAAGACCCCTAGCACGTGGCCAAGAGGGGTCTGACAAACAAGGGAGAGAGGTCGAGAGAGACGTACGGAGAAAATGCAGACATGGGGACGAGAGAGTGTATGTTTGTCATAGAGAGATCCCCTGGAGATCGTGATGGGACTACATGGGTGGGAGATCGAGTGACAAGGTGTGTGGGCGATAGAAGATGCCCCGAGAGATATCAAGATAGACGTATGGATGGAAGGAGACAATACGTGTGTTCATGTTGGCTAGTAAGAGATAATCATACTTAGGAGGGGGGAGTGCTTGCGCCTATGATGGATTGAGGGATTATGGTACTTAGGGGGGTGCGTGTCACATGGAGAGAGAACAAGGGCGGAGAGTGTTGGATGTGTCTATATGTATAGCGCGAGCGAGACAAGTGTATGTGTGAACCAGGGAGATATAAGGCCAGTTTGGCTTGCGAGGGAAGCAGCACCCCTCGAGGCGGCGGAGCTCCTAGGCTACCGGTTGGCTGGTGTCTAACGTAAGGGTGCGGGGCCACAAAGTTCGCCACGGAAGCAGCGCTTAGATGGCTATCTTTTAGAGTTGCGTGGGTTGAAGGTACTGCCGCCGCTGGATCTGGATGACGGGGAGTCTTTGTGGATTGGCCCGAGGGCGGCGCAACCACAGCAGTGCGGTGGGGCGGGGAGCGGGGTTTTGGCCGGGGCCACAGACGGCGGAGGCAGGCTGCTCTGCCGTTGGTCGCTGGCTCTTCGGGGAAGATTCCAAACAATGTTAGACGGGAGGCACAAGACGGCCAGCCATCCGGCGTAGATCCGACAATACGAAAATAAAATAAAATCGTGTGACCCCAATTTAGTCTTCAGTCAACAGACGTGTGACCACTCTCGTACCTTGTTGTTGATCTCTTAGTGTATTTCTTCAGATCAAAGAGATATGCCGTTCTTAACATTATGCGTTATCTGCATCTTCAGACACACCGTCTTCCGACTCACCGTAGCTGCTCCAACAAGGGAAGCATACACCAGAAGGGAGCTATAGTCCCCACTCAATAGTTTCCTGCATCGAATGCGCGTGCCCGACATGCACAGCCACAACAACTGCAGGGCCATCCACAAGTCAGCACATGATGCTCACTCCTATGGATGGCAGCCAGATAGGTTGTACCCTCATCTTACTTGTGTGCAACATTTATGGCTTTGTTATTCATCTAAGCATGGAAAATAGATCATCACATTTCACTGTATATTCATGCTGATCTCTTATGGGTCTTGTTCAGGAGTTAACGTTGTTCCATAGTTCAGCTAAGATACTTGTTCTTTAGGTAACACTGTTCCATAGTTATCATCCATCAGCCAATGCTATCCCACAGGCTGGTGATTATAGTATTATACCACTTCTGGTATTTCCTATGTTGTTCTTTAATACTTTTGTGTGCCATCTAGTTAATCTCGAGTACAAACGATACATATTCTGTAGCTTTCATCTGTGTTCTCCCTTTAGTTTATGAGACCTGTTGCTGCTAGTTAACCCTAGTCCTACTATTTATGTTGTCTCCTACAGGCACTCATTACATAAATCTAACTACTAGTTGTCTTCCATGCATGTCAGATATAATTTCACACACTGATATATCCACAAGAACCTCACGGAGCAATGTAAAGGCCAATAAACTTGATGTCAATGATACCCAATATGATGGAACATGTAAAGGCAGTTCTTCAGAAGACTTGCAGAAAGATGATGAATCCTCTTCACCCCACAAGGTCCTTGCTCTAACTTGGCCTGTGATATGGGTACAACATGCATATAATGTCCTGGAGTGTATCTACTCTGTTGCAATGCCATGTGCTTAGTATGCTGATCATGCATTCCTGTTTTTCAGTACCTATTCCATTCATGATAACATGTTTTCAAATTTAAGTATTGTCATTCTACTCCATCGCAATGCCATCTGCTTAATTTGGACATCATGCTTCTGAATATCTTATGCATTGTTATTCATCAGTATGTACTTCATCTGTCTACCATACCATGTTTTTTTACATTGAAGTGCTGTTCTAGTGCTCTGTTGCAATGCCATCTTATTTTCCCAATCATACACGTTATGTTGCCTTAGTTATTTCTGTATGTATTCCGCTAGCATACAATTTTATATTCAACTAGTGTTTTTTTGTTGTGTTGTCCTGTCGTATCCCTAGCTCTTACACCATACTCCCTCCGTCCGGATTACATGTTGCCGAAATGGATAAAAAAGGATGTATCTAGAACTCAAATACGCCTAGACCCATCCATTTTTTTCGGATGGAGGGAATACATGTCAATATGTCATGCCTTTCTATTCTTCAGTACCTATTCCATCTCTCTGCTGTCGCATGTTTTATAATTAAAGCACCATTCTTCTATACAAGGCATGCAAGGGGAAGACGACTATGTTAGAATCTGAAGGGTTACAAACAAGGCCTTTGCAAAAGATCCAAATGCTAGGAGATAATAAACCAACTCCAGTTTTTAAAGATACTGCTCCAGCACAGAGAAACCCAACTCCTACTGATAATAAGGAGATTCCAGTGGCCAAAGAACTAGTCCGCTCCAGTCCAGCAAAAATATGTCAACTCAATTCTAAGAAGCATGTGCGTATCCTTGCATCATGAAATTTTATAGCATGCCGATCATATTTTCTACATGTTTCTTACCCATCTCTCTTTTAGAAAATAAGCTTAACAGATAGAAGATTTTCTGCAATGGTATCGTTTATGAGGAAAGATTCTTGCAGGAATTCTCTGTGCTCCAATGTAGATGTAAGTACCTATTGTATATCACTATATTTTTACATGAACATGTATTTTGTTAATCGGCGTGAATCCAACCTTTATCTGATCTAAATTTAGTTGTAGCAAAATGTATGATTAAAGGCCACAATGTTGATTTTTGCAAGGAAAACTGCCTGGTAGTTTTGCATCCTGAGCTGCATGAGTGTACTATCTCATATCAGTGGGTTTGAATACTTTGGTTCTGCAGTGGGTTTTTCAGTGTTTTTTTACTGTGTTGTCCTGTTGTATCCCTAGCTCTTACATCATACTCCCTCGGTCCTGATTAAATGTCGCAGAAATGGATAAAACTGGATGTATCTAGAACTGAAATACGCCTAGACCCATCCATTTATTTCCGGATGGAGTGAATACATGTCAATATGTCATGCCTTTCTATTCTTCAGTACCTATTCCATCTCTGCTGTAGCATGTTTTATAACTGAATCACCATTCTTCTATATAAGGCATGCAAGGGGAAGATGGCTATGTTAGAATCTGAAGGGTTACAAACCAGGTCTTTGCAAAAGATCCAAACGCCAGGAGATAATAAACCAACTCCATTTTTCATAGATACTGCTCCAGCACAGAGAAACCCAACTCCTACTGATAATAAGCATATTCCAGTGGCCAAAGAACTAGTCCGCTCTAGTCCAGCAAAAGAATGTCAACTCCATTCTAAGAAGCATGTGCGTATCCTCGCATCATGAAATTTTATAGCATTCTGCATATTTTCTACATGTTTCTTACCCGTCTCTCTTTTAGAAAATAAGGTTAAACGATACAAGACTTCCTCCATTGGGATCGTATTCAAGGAAAATATCTCGCGGGAATTCTCTTTGATCCAGTGCTGATGTAAGTACCTGTTGTATATCACTATATTTTTACATCAGCATGTATTTTGTTAATCGGCCTGAATCTAACCTTTATCTAATCTAAAATTTGTTGTAGCAAAATGTTAAAGGCGCCAATGTTGATTTTTGTAAGGAAAACTGCCTGGTAGTTTTGCGTATTGAGCTGCATGAATGTGCTATCTCATATCACGCACATTACTGAATTGTAGTGCTTTTCTGGTTGCCCATTCATTCATTGTGTCAATGTTTCTTTCGTATTACCTTACCTGGCTGATGATAGCTGTGCCATATTGTGTTAATTTGGTGTAGGCTAGTTGCCCAAACATTCGTTGTGTCAATGTTGCTTTCCTATTATCTGACTTGGCCAATGATAGCAATGCTAGTGTGTTAATTGTGCAGGCTGCTGAAGATAAGAAGACAAACTCTGAAAACAGCAAGGCAACCCCATTGTTTCTTTCCAGTAAATCTAGGCCAGGTAATATGGCAATAACTCATGATTAATCTGTTTGGTTCCTGTCCTAATTTATGTTATGATGCAGTGGTCAAGACACTCTCCACTATCAATAATACAAGCCTGCCAAAATTGCCATATGAATCTGTTCAGTATCCTCTGTCTCGAATGCGACGGAATAAATGTATGTTTGTGAACCAATTAATGGCTGAAGCAATGATGGAAATGGTGGATGAATCAGAGGTGTAGAGTCGTGCGACACAACAACTGATCAATGTTTTCAGAGACAGTGTGGCAAAGCAGCAAGAACTTGCCCACATGCTTATGGGCGTCATCTGTGCTGAGGTTGCAGATTGTGACGTTGTAGATGGTTAGGTTCTACTCATTTATTTGCACTCGCATCAATCTTTGATTGCCCAGTGGATGTAATTTCCTGTAATATATTCTGGATGTGCAACGTTATTCCCTGTATGCCGTACCTTTGCTCATCGTAATGGGCTCAAATTATCTAATTTGGCCTAAAGACTAAACAAACTTTAGTGGGCCCATTAAGTTAATGGGCCGTTACTAGGCTGAAAGTTAATGGTTGGCCCTCTTACCTCCCGGGTCGTTAACAGGCCGACATCGAAGCGGGCAACAGGTGGCCCCAATTTATTTCACGGGCCGTTAACAGGCCGTTACTAAGTTTGGGCTACATATGGCCCAACTATACTGTAGGCCTTTAACAGGCCGAAAGAGACAACGGTCTTGTATTGGACCATGAAGAGCATGGGCCGCTAAGAGGCCGAAAGTCAGGTCATATTGTAAATGGCCCAACTATGTTGTGGGCCTTTAGCAGGTCAAAAGAGAAACCGGGTTGGTATTGGACCATGAAGGGCATGGGCCGTTAAGAGGCCAAAACTAAGGTCCGACTACAAATGGCCCAACTCATTTATGGTCCGTTAACAGGCCGAAAGGCACACAGGGCCGGGAATTGGCCCAACACTTAAATGGGTCGCTAAAAGGCCAAAACTCAGGTCCGACTACAATGGGACCAACTGATTTATGGGCCGTCAACAGGTTGAAAGTGACACCGGGCCAGAAATTGGCCCAACACTTAAATGGGCCGCTAAAAGGCCAAAACTCAGGTCCGACTACAAATGGCCCATCAGATTTATGGGCCGTCAATAGGCTGAAAGACACAGCGGGCCGGAAATTAGCCCAACATTTAAATGGGTCGCTAAAAGGCCGAAAGATGTACATCCTGAAAATTGGCCCATCCATTAAATGGGCCGTTAACAGGCCGAAATCTCATCGGGCCGATATTGAGCCCAAATATATAGCGGGCTATTAATGGGCTCGAACTGACAATGGGCTGCAATGGTGTCAAATCTTTAACGGGCCGAATTGGCACATCTCGTATGGGCCGTGGGCTTAAATGGACCTAACACAAGTAGGCCTTATATGGGCCGGCCGGCTAATTTTTATTGGGCCGGCCTTTTTCACCGGAATGGGCCACTGTTGGGCCATGCCACATGTCGACCTATCATAGGCGCCTCCTGTCCAATGAGTGGATGACATCTATCCCAACGATGAGCCGACACGTGTTTCCTCTAGCCAATGATGATTTTACGCGTGGAAAATCCCCATTGGTCGGTGCTGTTAACGGGTTATCGGATCCAAAACCCGACCCGATAGCTTAACGGTGTTGCATTATGGTGGATGCCACGTGTCGGTCACCCTTGACGAAAGCACTTCTGTGACGCGTGATTTATCGTCATGGAAGTGGACACTTCCGTGATGATAATTTTGGTAATGTCATGGAACACTTCTATGACAGCATAGGTATGACTATCTTGATTCTGTCATAAATTTGTCATGGATGTACATGCATGACAAAAAAAGCGACCTACTGTGACAAACACGTATCATCACGGAAGTGTATTTTTTTGTAGTGCTTGTAATACTCATATCATGAAGAATAAATCAAGCAGGACGTAGGGTTTTACCTCCATCAAGAGGGGCCGAACCTGGGTAAAACATCGTGTCCCGTGCCTCCTGTTACCATCCACCTTAGACACACAGTTTGAGACCCCCTACCCGAGATCCGCCGGGTTTGACACCAACACCTGGCGCTATGCGCCTGGAGATGCAGGACGGGATCCCCATCCAGAACGCCTGGAACATCCAACACCTCCAGAAGTTCTACCCATGAAGCATGGCCCAGTGCCTGTGAAGGTCTCTGCTTGTGACACTCTCACGTAATAATGGGTGGGGCTGTACATGCCCCGGAGTCTCCGGAGTGCTGCCCTCGGGCCTCGGGAGCTCCCTCCCATGACCTAGTGGCAGCACTTAGCTCCGCGCTGGTGAGAAGACTAGACTAGGTGCCAGACGCGGCTGTTCATTTGCTTTATGTAGTTGGTTTGCAACCTTTTAATGAAATTTGGAGTTCTGACGTTTATTGATTGATTGATTGGGTTCCCTTTTCCTCTACTTCTTCGCTCGCTTCCTTGTTTTGCGTTAGGGAGGACGGCAGTTGCCCGATGCTCTCCCTCGTGCGCCTTGTGCGGGGGCTGGGCAGGTGTGTGCGTGTGCTGGGCTAGCCTAAACCACGGACACACGTCGCCAAAGCTGTGTCGCCCCGGAGCTTCGGCTCCCTTGATCTTCGCGAGGCGCCCTCGATTGAGCTCGTGATCCGTGCACCCTCTTAAGTCCGTGCCCCACGGGTACCGTGACATGGTGCACCAGGCCATGATCAGCCCATGCCCGAGGGCTCGCGCAAGGAAGAGCAAGGCACCCGATAGATGTCCCAATGAATTCTGCAGCTTTGCGACGCCTCCCGAGGTCAACAGCTCCCGAGTCAGCAGCAAGGAGGCCTTACCGGATGCCAGAAGGCGCACCCTCATGAGACAGGAAACTACCTCGGGCGTATCAAGCTAAGTTATCCCTGTGCGTCTACGTGGAGCACGAATGTCACAACACAACACAGAAACAATAAACATAGCATAGCGGCATTAAATCACGGTTCATTACATGCCCTCGCAGGGCCCCATGCTTGTTTTTTGAAATGCAGGAAGAAAGGAAAGGACGAGCAAAAGCAGCGCACACTCACGAGGGTCGGCTCCCAGCGCCCCCTCCCAGACTCATCTCAGTCTGAGCCCCTCTCGCACTTCACTGCCGTGTGGTGGTGAGACGACCCGCCGCCGTCTTCGAAGCGAGCCCGGCGGCAAGGCGGCTGGTCGTAGCCGCCGCTGCTCGTGCTCTCACCGGCGGCGAAGCTGTGGCCATCATCAAGGGTGGGTTCGCCCTCAGCCTCATCACGGCCGTCGTCCAGGCCGAGCTCGTCATCGTCGCTGAGGGAGTCCAGGATTACGGGGTCCTCGGGCGTCTGGGCTATGTGATATGGGCCGGACCAGTGGGCCATGGAGATACAAGACGGAAGACTTTCCCCGTGTCTGGATGGGACTCTCCTTGGCATGGAAGGCAAGCTTAGCATGCGTTATGAAGATTCCTTTCTCTGTAAACCGACTCTGTACAAACCCTAGCCCCTCCCGGGTCTATAAACCGGAGGGTTTAGTCCGTAGTCACAATCATAATCATACAGGCTAGACAATTAGGGTTTAGCCATTATGATCTCATGGTAGATCAACTCTTGTAACCCCTATGTTCATTGAAGTCAATCAAGCATGATGTAGGGTATTACCTCCATCAAGAGGGCCCGAACCTGGGTAAACATCATGTCCCCTGTCTCATGTTACCATCGATCCTTAGACGCACAGTTCGGGCCCCCCTACCCGAGATCTGTCGGTTTTGACACCGACATTGGTGCTTTCATTGAGAGTTCCACTGTGCCGTCGTCGAAAGGCTCGATGGCGCCATCAATCATCTACAATAACTCTGCCACGAAGGAGATTTTTCTCCTCGGCCAGATCTTTGTATTCGGCGGCTTTGCACTGCGTGCCAACTCGGTTGGCCACCCAGAGCAGATCGACATCTATGCCCCTGGTCACCAGATTAGTTTTGGAAATCTGAACTATGTCGCTGATATCCGAGGAGACTTGATTTTCCAAGGGTTCACGGCCTCAACCACCGCTCCAGCCTTAGATCCGGAGCGCGTCATCAGGTCCGAAGACGGGAGTCTAGAGCCCGCCGGACTCTCTACGGCCTTAGAGCTCAACACCAAGAGAATAGCGTCTCCAGCAATCATTGCAAGCCCGGACTCTTCTCCGGATACTACTTCCGAACCCTGGAGGCCCGCATCATGCGAGCTCGACCCAGAAACTTCCGACCCTGTCCAAACCCCGCTCTTAAACGAGGCTTTGGACCTAATGCGATCCCTCATCATCATAGAGGAACCGCTTCTGAATCACGCCCAACCCGGACTAGGGGCTGGAAATAGGGAATTTCACTTCCCACCCAATAGCCACTTCATAGCCACTATCGAGGACCTAACCGACATGCTTGATTACGCCTCCGAAGACATCGGCGGTATGGATGACGATGCCAGAGAGGAGCAGGCCCAAAACCCGCCGGTCACCGGACGTTGGACGACCACCTCCTCGTATGATGTATACATGGTGGATACACCTAAAAACGACGATGACGATGATGAGAAAAACCTAGTCAAGGACAAACCTCCTGAGATACCACTGAAACGTTGACGTCAGCAGCGCCTCTCTAAATCGCGTCGCGGCAAAAACAGCAATACCGGCACCAAAGACAATGATACTCCAGAGAACGCCGAAGACCAAGAAGACCCCATCGAATCAACATCCGAACATGATGATCGGGAGGATGGGCAAGTTGACCAAAAAAGAGTTACCCGAAGCGTAAGCTGCTACCCCAATTCGTAGATGAGGCGTTGGATCCCAT
This sequence comes from Triticum urartu, assembly GCF_003073215.2. NCBI lineage: Eukaryota > Viridiplantae > Streptophyta > Magnoliopsida > Poales > Poaceae > Triticum > Triticum urartu. The sequence goes on along the minus strand of NC_053024.1, from coordinate 165,802,006 downwards.
ACCACCCGTGTGTAATGCGGCTGACGGACCCGATAGACCACCACGTGGCCGGGACAGAATGACAACTCAAGCCGAACACCAGCCCGCACCACCTCGCCGTAAAAGCAAAGAAACAACGATACACATACGACCTATGACAGGACCTAGAAAATAGGGCAGGTCAGACCAGGTCAATCTACGGATCGTGGGGGCATGCTCCGGCGCGAGAGGCGGGCTATCAAGCCTGGCGCGATAAACACAACAAACCCCGGGCTAAAAACTGCATACGGACTCCATCCGAACTACGTCGTGACATGGCCCAATACAGAGGCGCCGCACACCCCCTGTGCTTCACCGATGAGGTAATGGAGCACGAGTTCCCTGAAGGGTTTAAACCCGTGAACATCGAATCATACGACGGCACAACAGATCCCGCAGTATTGTGTTGAAGATTTTCTTCTCCACATTCACATGGCTCGCGGTGATGATCTACACGCCATCAAATACTTTCCCCTAAAACTTAAGGGGCCAGCTAGGCACTGGTTAAACAGCCTCCCAGAAAACTCTATTGGAAGCTGGGATGACTTGGAAGATGCCTTTAGAGACAACTTCCAAGGCACTTATGTCCGGCCTCCGGATGCCGATGACCTCAGTCATGTAGTCCAACAGCCCGAAGAGTCGGCCAGGAAATTCTGTACTAGGTTCCTAATTAAAAAGAACCAGATTGTCGACTGTCTGGATGTCAAAGCCCTAGCTGTCGGTGTCGAAACCGGCGGATCTCGGGTAGGGGGTCCCGAACTGTCCATCGGAGGTTGATGGTTTCAGGAGACAGTGAATACAATGTTTACCCAGGTTCAGGCCCTCTCGATGGAGGTAAAACCCTACGTCCTACTAGATTAATATTGATGAGTATGGGGGTTACAAGAGTTGATCTACCATGAGATCATAATGGCTAAAACCCTAGAAGTCTAGCCTATCTGATTATGATTGTCCCTATGAAATAAACCCTCCGGTTTATATAGACACCAGAGGGGACTAGGGGTGTAGAAAGTCGGTTACATAGAAAGGAAATAGTACATCCGACCGCCTAGCTTGCCATCCACGCAAAGGAGAGTCCTATCCGGACACGGGAGAAAGTCTTCTATCTTGTATCTTCATGGCCAAACAATCCGGCCTATGTCCAACAGGTCGGATGCCTGAGGACCCCTTAGTCTAGGACTCCCTCAGTAGCCCCTGAACCTGGCTTCAATGACGAGGTGTCCGACGCGCAGATTGTTTTCGGCATTGCAAGGCGGGTTCCTTCTCTGAATACCCCGACACAGTCTTCGAACAACGAACGTGTCCGGATCTGCAAAACAAGTACCACACACCACCGCAGAGAGTATAATATTTCACGAGTCCCATCTGCTGACAACTTTTTGTAACGTGACATCATGTCCCTGCCCGGTTATTATTTCGAATCGTTCCTTGGCCTGCCGCTCCATATTTCGTGATGTGGCTTTATTGGCACATCTCGTCAAAGCAGAGATCGTGTCCCCTTATTGCGGGATTCTCATCAATACGGGTATGGGTAATCCAACCGTGCCGCCCGCACGGCCCCTGGGGAATAGGCGAGTTTCATGGCGAGTGGGGAGGCGTTTGATATTCACTGCCTTTATAAGGAGATAAGGATTCATCTCTTCCACCCACGCCTTCTCTCTTTCCGCCTACCCACTCTCGAGCTCCAGCGCCCAAGTTCTCATCTTTCCTTCCCCAAGAAAGCACTCCAACCATGTCCGAAGCGCAGGGCAAGTGGATGGCCTCCACTGTCAAGGAGAAGGACATCACCCAACTTCGGGAGGCCGAATATTTGGCCAGGGAGATCATCCATCGGCTTCCTGCTAAGGGACAGACCGTCCCCGCTCCGAAGCCCCATGAGAGGGTCGTGTTCATCCCTCATTTCGTCCGCGGGCTGGGATTTCCTCTCCACCCATTCGTCTGCGGACTCATGTTCTACTATGGGCTGGATTTCCATGATCTGGCCCCCAATTCCTTCCTCACCATCTCGGCGTTTATCTTCGTGTGTGAGGCCTTCCTCCGCATCCCCCCACTTCGAACTGTGGCTGAAGACCTTCAATGTGAAGCCAAAGGTAGTGGGCGGCGAACACGCAGAATGCAGAGGTGCCATGGTGAGAAAAATCTCCAATGTCTCGTGGCCCAAAGGCACCTTCGTGGAGACCATCAAGGGCTGGCAGAAGCTATGGTTCTACGTCACTGAGCCCTGTTGTGATGCTGCCTGGGCCGTGGCCCCCGAATTCAAGTCCAATGCGGCCTACCTCCTGGCAGGAGAAGGGCCTGGATTGGTCTTTGTTGGACGAGTTGACTGCGCTTCAGACGCGCATCAGGAGGACAAGAATGTCAAGCTTGTTGGATTTCGGGTTCCGGCAGACCCTTGAGGTTCGAACACTGGGGTGCGCGCGGAGATTTCGCCTCCTACCTACCTGCACCCCTCCGCCTCGTTAAGGTCTAAGCTATGGAAAGAATAACATGAGGGACACGAGGTTTATACTGGTTCGGGCCACCGTTGTGGTGTAATACCCTACTCCAGTGTGTGGTGTGGTGGATTGCCTCTTGGGCTAATGATGATGAACAATACAAGGAAGAACAGCCTCGCGAGGCTCTGTTCTTGGCTGGGGGGGATGAACTACTGGGAGGAGTTCAGTCACCCTTCTCTCCCCCTCTCTCTGATCGGAACCCCTCTCTAAAGAGCCTCCTCCCTCTCTCCTTTTTTCCTCCTCCCCTCTTGCGGGTGGCTGATCCTATTTATAGAGGCCCTGGTCCTCTTCCCAAATATCGAGCGGGAAGGGAGCCAACAATGGCGGGCTAATTTGAAGGGGGACAGCTAGTATCAGCTATCCTGACAAAAGTAGTCTTCGCCTGCACAAAGCTCTGGTGGTGACGCCGTCTTGGGCTCCACGGTGACCTCCGTCTTGCAGTCCTCATGGTCTTGGTCTCATTGCACAGGAATGGCAACCTTTTCCTGATGCCTCGGTACTCCACGGCTGCGCTTGCCCCCTTTGCACCAAAGAGGAAAGGAGGACACTGCGCGGGCTGGCACCCGCCTGGCGCCCTTGGTCGTCATGGCTTGCGTCACGGGCACCTCGTGAGGTACCCCGCCTTGGTCTCTCCGCCTCCTCGTGAGCCAGCCTGACGAGGCCGTGCCTGAGGAAGCTCCACGTCGTCCGCCCCGCGAGGCTTGGCCCCTCGCGAGGGTCTTGGGTTTGTGTTGGTGAAGATGGGCCGCGCTGGGCCCCCTTTTGAGCCACGCCACAGGCCACAGGCAGGCAAGTCTGGGGACCCCCGTTCCCAGAACGCCGACAGTAGCCCCCAGGCCGAAGGCGCGCCCGGACTTGGCCGTGCAGGGAGGTGGAAGGGCAAGAGTGAAGCGTCGCGGGCCCTAACAGCCTGCGGCCTTAGGCGCCGCGTGGCGGTTGATTGGACGTGGGCGGCACTGTTCCCCCACGCCCTCCTTATTTTGCGCCATGCTAGGCGGACCCGTAGTCGTACACAGCCGTTCCCCTTTTTGTTGCTCGAGCGCCCTCTGTCCTTCCTCCGCTCGAACTCTGGTTTCTGTTTTCAACTCAATCTTGAACCTTCCCCCCCTTCCCATCGCCATGGCTCCGACGAAGAAGGGAAGAGGGAAGAAACCCGTGTCTCCGCCTTGCCCGCCGCCGTTGGCGGCCCCTGCCGAGGGCTTGGGCAAGGTCAGCTCGGCTCTGGCCACCATCTTCAATGAATGCGGGAGGACGACGGCCTAGCTCGCGTCCCACTTCTCCATCGACAGGATAGCCACCGAGGTCTCGTATTTTGCCGACGCCCTGCGGGCGGGTCTGGTTCCTCCCTTTTCTGATTTCTTCAATGCCGTGCTTTCCCACTATCAGATCCACATGATGCATCTGGGTCCTGAATCCATCACTCTCCTTTCGGTCTTTGCCTTTGTTTGCGAGGTTATGATGGGCATCCTTCCTTCGGTCGCCTTGCTGCGCCACTTCTTCTCGCTGCGCCTTGTTGACCCTACCCAATGCTGGGCGTGTGTGAGCTTCGTTGCCGCGTCTGAGACGGCGGCCTCTGGGATTGACTTCAAGCTCCCTCTGCCCGCGGCTGGGTTCCGCGAGCGGTGGCTGTATGTGGATGCTGGGGTGCCCAGCCCCCTGCTGTCGGAGCCAACTTCGCCTGCTTTCCCCAATTCGGGCTGGGGCCAGGAGACGCTTGAGAGCCCCCGACTCGTCTTCGTCTGGCACCGCTTCGCGTTCTTGAGGTTGCTTGGCGCGACAGCGCCCAAGGTGGTGAAGGAGTTCCTGCTACGCCGCATTGCTCCTCTCCAGCGCCACTCCCGCCGGATGTGGGCCTTCAGTGGGTGCTATGATCGTATGAGGCTCCAGGAAGAGGACCTGACGCCTGAAGTGCTGAGGACGGCGCTCTTGACCCTGACGGGGGACCCCAACCCTGTCAGCATCCAGCAGGGAGGGGCCTTGCTGTACCTCTGCCAGAGCGGGGGCGATTTTGTGAGGCAGATGCCTATCTTCGATGAGTGGGGGCCGCGCCCAGCCGGCCTCCAGGGGCCTCGCGAGAACCCAGTGGTGGTGACTGCCCTTCCAGTCGGCCAAGGCGACTCTTCCTCAAGTGGCGGAGTAGGGAGGCACGAGGCGCCAGAGGCCGAGGGGGCTCCCGGCGGGGTGACAGCGTCAGGCGATGCTCATGAGGAAGCAGTTATCGGGGCCCGTGCCGCTAAGGCTGAGGGTGACAAGCAGCTGCCCTCTGCGCCTACGACCGAGGCCACTGAGGCTCCGGCGGCTACTCTTGGCGAGGCGATTGGCAGCGCACATCAGGCAGGCGCCCCTGACGCAGATCGCCTTGATGCTCCATCTTCATCGCAGGTTGATCCCTGCGCCCGACTCTTAGGCCGCTTCCGCGTGGACTTTGAGGCCCTCCGGAAGAGAAGGGAGGCCCTGGGCGACGATTACCCTTGTCGCCTGCTGAAGCGTAGGAAGTACTTCGCCACTGATGAGTAAGCCTTCTCCTTTCCCAGCTCCTTATCCTTCTGTTGCTCTTACTGACCCTTACTTCGCAGGCCCCTTCCAGCCGAGCTTGCGGAGACGGCTAAGGAGCCGTCCCCCTTGGCTTCGCCCCCTCCACCGTCCTCAAGCGCTCCAAGCAGTGGAGCCCTTGTGGTGAGGGCGATCGACGAGGCAAACCGTCCCGAGGCGTATCATGGCCCCGCGCACCTCGTGATCATTGGAGGGCCTTCTCGTGGCATAGCCAGCCTGCCGTGGGCTTCCCGCCTGGTCGTGGACTGCGATTGGGTGAGGCGCGTCCTGCGCTCTTCACCTGGGGACGGGCTGGCCCCAGGCCGGGCATATGACACGGCGTGCCCGGCCGTCGCGAGGGTGCCAGCCCCCAGCCTAGAGGGGGAGTGCTGACTCGTGGCCCCCGGCGCTTGCTTGGGGCAGATGATGGTGTGGAAGACATGCTCGAGCGCGCTCGGGAGCGTCGCGCTCTCCGCCAAGGATTCCTTCGAAGGCGGCTGACGCGGTAAGCCTGCTTGGAGAGGAGCTTGCCGATGAAGACGCGCGCCTTGAGGCCGAGGGCCTGCGCCTGGCTGCAGAGAGGCGCGAGCTGGAGGGCGCCATCGCCCTTGCGCGCCGTCAGCGCGATCTTGACGACGCAGAGGCCAAGGCGTCACTGGTGGCCTCTCGGGAGGCCCGATCTTGGGCCGCTGAGGAGGCTCGGGAAGCTGACCGACGGCGAATGACAGCGGAGGAGCGGGCTCGGGAGCTCCTGGCCTGGTGCCACTCGCTGGAGGAGCAGGTGGAGCTGCGCGAGGCAGCCCTCGCGTCGATGAAGGTGGCCTCCTGCGACTCAGCAGAGCTCCAGAAGCGTGAGGAGGCGCTGACGCTGGAAGCCGCCGAACGTACCCATGAGTACGAGCGTCTGGAGACGAGGGAGCGCTTGGTGACGCAGGCGGAGGATGATGTTGCCGCACAGGAAGCCCGCGTCCTGGAGGAGGTCGGACGTCGAGTGGCGATGGCGCATTTGAACCTCGAGCACGAGTTCGAAGAGAAGATGGGGTTGATCCGGGCCGAAGCTAAAGGCAGGACTACTGCCTTGAGGGCCAAGCTGGAGGAGGCGACGCGGCGGGCCGATGCTTTCCGGGCCGCTCTTGAGGTGGCGCAAGGTGAGTTAACCGCCTCCCAGGCCGAGGTGCTCCTTCTCCGCCAGTGGGTGGAGGAGGCTGAGGTCGTCGCGGGCCAGAACACGGACGAGATACGTCAGCGGCGGATCCTAGAGCACGAGCACGGCCCCATGCTCACCACGCTCCGGGAGAGAGCCAACACAGCCTTGGGAAACATCTGCGATGCGGCTGTTGGCGAGCCGCACACAGTCAACTATGCTGGCAATCTTCAGTTCGTCACTGACATGGTGACGCAACTGGAGGCGCGGTCGGTCAGGGCTGACAGGTTGGTGGAGGAGAGGAGCCGCGCCCTGCTTGGGCGTGCCTTTTCTCGCGTCTTCAGCCAGCTCCGGAACATGGATCCCCACTTTGATTTTGACGCCGCCATTGCCCCAGTCCCCCAGGCCGTCCGAGGCGATCTGGCGCACTGGGTGGAAGACAATGTGGATGCTCTTATCAGGGCCTTCGCTTCAGACAACAACGACGTGATCGTGGCGGCCGACGAGGGCGGCGTGGTGGACGGCCCTGACGCCGCTGGCGGCAACGCGGACAGCGATGGCGAGTTCAGCGACGCCAGCAACAGCTCGGGTGGTGCTCCTGAGAACACATTGGGGGATTCATCCGACTGATTGTGCATCGCTCCTACTTCCATACCCTGCATGAATAGAACTCAGGTTTTGGCCTGATCGCAGTGAGAGCATTTTGGAGGGGGAGCCCCTTATGTAAAACTTGTGTTCATCATATTAGTAGACGCTACATTGCCCATGCGCCCGCGCCAAGTGGTTGGCCCAAGCGACGCGCTGGTTGGCTAGTTTACCTTTGTCCCGTGCTGGACCTGAGGCAGCCCGTGGGAGGTTGTGGTGTCTCGAGTGTTCCCTGATTGGGTTCGTAGGATCTGCAGTAAAACACCCTCTTGAGAGGTCACGTCGGCGGCAGTCTGGGCTGCGCGCAAGCTAGGCCTGACCCGGCTCGCGAGGGGCTCGCGAGGGGAGGCAGCTGAGGTGAAGTGGTAACCAAAACGTGAGAAATTGCTCAAACGAGACTAAGCACCCCTTCCCCGAACACATGCAAATCTCAAATTCGAATCCAACTTGAATCCAGCAGGGGAAAGCGACAACCAAAGGGAGAAGCAACGAAAGCAAACAAAAGGCCGCGTCCGGCACCTAGTCTAGTCTTGGACGTCTTCTCACCAGCGCGGAGCTAAGTGCTGCCACTAGGCGTGGAAGGGAGCCCCAGGGCCTGAGGCCGGCACCCCTAAGACTCCGGGGCGTGTACAACCCCACTCATTATTACGTGAGAGTGTCACGGGGCGGCGAGCTTCACAGGCACTGGGCCTTCTTCACAGGTACTGGCCTTGCTTCATATCGCCAGATGAGGGCCCCGCCTTGTGCCACACTCTAGTGCCATCAACGACGACCGGAAACCCGGACGCCGCTGATGGGGTAGAGCGGTCGCCAGCGGTTTCCCCGACGACCACGGGTCCTTCGCCGGGGGCAGGCCCTGAGGCACCTCCCCAGCGGAGGGCCTACCTCCTGAGAACACCTTGCTCCGAACGCCGCGGTGATGATGTCGGATCCTGGCCCCTCTCCTGCAGCCCCCTACGCCCTCCTCCCGAGGGGCAGGAGACTGTGGGAGCGGGGTAGCTGCTCGCTGTGGCGACCCGCACCTCCTGCGATCCATGGTTAGTGTATGCCTAATCCTGAAGAATTAGTGGTACCCGATAATCGTTGCCCCCAGCGTGGCCGGTGGGACTGTCCCGGGGCTCCCGGAAAGGCTCAGCTTCTGGCGCCTCGTCCCCCCAGCTTGGGCTGAGGAGCGAGCCTTGTTCGCTCTCGTGTGGGTGTCCTTGGTCCATCATGAGGGGCACGTATTCCTCCGGCGCCGTCATCCCGAATGCCACGCCGTAATGCTCCGCATGCCACGCGGTCCTGCCTGACGCGCCCACCATGGGGTGGCAGCGCGGCTGTCCACTGGGGCCACGGGTCGCGTCGAGTCCTTCTTCTTCGCGGACTGGGAGCGGGGGCAGCGCCGCCGCCGGTCCGGTGCTGACAGCTTCACTGGCGTTGGAGTAGCCTTGGAGCCTGCGGGCGTGCGCGGAGCCCCCACACGGGCCGCCCTGGGCTTGAGATGGGAGCTGGGTGCAGAAGGGGTGAGCCCCCGAGGCGGCGAAGCCCAGGAGCTCTGCCACTCACTCCAGCAGCACGTCGCGGCCGCCCTCCGGCAGCCTGCACTGCAGCAGCTCTCGGGCCACTGTGAGCGTGGCCCTCGAGTTCGCCTGCTCCCCGTGGGTGTACGGCGTCGTGGTCGCGGCGTGATTGGAGGCCCTTGCTGCTGACCGCGCCTGCCGCGGTGTGAGAGCTGTCGAAGCCTGTCCGCGTCGCTCACGGCCCGCAGCGCCCTGCGGACCGCGAGCTGCCTGGGGCACAGGGTCGCCCGAGGCAAGCGGCTCTACGCAGGCGGGCCACGCCGCCCACGGATCTGGGTTGCCCGCCTGGTCGCCGGGCATGGTGATGACGACGCGACGGGGCGTGAAACGGTAGAAGGTGGATTCCGGCGCACCCCTACCTGGCGCGCCAAATGTCGGATTTCGGGTTCCGGCAGACCCTTGAGGTTCGAACACTGGGGTGCGCGTGGAGATTTCGCCTCCTACCTACCTGCACCCCTCCGCCTCGTTAAGGTCTAAGCTATGGAAAGAATAACATGAGGGACATGAGGTTTATACTCGTTCGGGCCACCGTTGTGGTGTAATACCCTACTCCAGTGTGTGGTGTGGTGGATTGCCTCTTGGGCTGATGATGATGAACAATACAAGGAAGAACAGCCTCACGAGGGTCTGTTCTTGGCTGGGGGGGATGAACTACTGGGAGGAGTTCAGTCACCCTTCTCTCCCCCTCTCTCTGATCGGAACCCCTCTCTAAAGAGCCTCCTCCCTCTCTCCTTTTTTCCTCCTCCCCTCTTGCGGGTGGCTGATCCTATTTATAGAGGCCCTGGTCCTCTTCCCAAATATCGAGCGGGAAGGGAGCCAACAATGGCGGGCTAATTTGAAGGGGGACAGCTAGTATCAGCTATCCTGACAAAAGTAGTCTTCGCCTGCACAAAGCTCTGGTGGTGACACCGTCTTGGGCTCCACGGTGACCTCCGTCTTGCAGTCCTCATGGTCTTGGTCTCGTTGCACCGGAATGGAAACCTTTGCCTGATGCCTCCGTACTCCGCGGTTGCGCTTGCCCCCTTTGCACCAAAGAGGAAAGGATGACACTGCGTGGGCTGGCACCCGCCTGGCGCCCTTGGTCGTCATGGCTTGCGTCACAGGCACCTCGTGAGGTACCCTGCCTTGGTCTCTCCGCCTCCTCGTGAGCCAGCCTGACGAGGCCATGCCTGAGGAAGCTCCGTGTCGTCCGCCCCGCGAGGCTTGGCCCCTCGCGAGGGTCTTGGGTTTGTGTTGGTGAAGATGGGTCGCGCTGGGCCCCCCTTTTGAGCCACGCCACAGGCCGCAGGCAGGCAAGTCTGGGGACCCCCGTTCCCAGAACGCCGACAAAGCTCGTCGATGTGATTCAGGTGATGCTAATTCGTCGGATCCTTCCATGCCAGAACCGGGCTTGCCATCTACGGGAGTTCAATCCGGCCAGGCACAAGACCCTACGACAATTCTTCGGAACTACGCATGAAGACATCTAGAAGGTGCTCTTCAAGGCCAACGAGACGTGGCCGGAGACAACCGAGGACTGCGGGCACGATCTGGCCCATCCTGCCAATTCAGTAAGTTTTCCATGCTTCAAGGTGTATCCCTTTCTGGCTTGCTCAAGGAGGATGTCCCAACTTCCCTACTTTGCCTTTTCAGGGTTGGACAAAGAAGGCGGATCGGATTCGGTGTTCGGTGCTACCTCTTGAGCATGTGTTGGTTTTCCCTTGAAGAGGAAAGGGTGATGCAGCAAAGCAGCATAAGTATTTCCCTCAGTTTTTGAGAACTAAGGTATCAATCCAGTAGGATACCATGCGCGAGTCACCTCGTACCTACACAAACAAATAAGAACCTCGCAACCAACGCGATAAAGGGGTTGTCAATCCCTTCACGACCACTTGCAAGAGTGAGATCTGATAGAGATGATAATAATAAGATAAATATTTTTTGGTATTTTTATGATATAGATTGAAAGTAAAGATTGCAAAATAAAATATATTGGAAACTTGTATGATGGAAAATAGACCCGGGGGCCATAGGTTTCACTAGTGGATTCTCTCAAGATAGCATAAGTATTACAGTGGGTGAACAAATTACTGTCGAGCAATTGATAGAAAAGCAAATAATTATGAGAATATCTAGGTATGATCATGTATATAGGCATCACGTCCGTGACAAGTAGACCGACTCCTGCCTGCATCTACTACTATTACTCCACACATCGACCGCTATCCACCATGCATCTAGAATATTAAGTTCATAAGAACAGAGTAACGCTTTAAGCAAGATGACATGATGTAGAGGGATAAACTCGTGCAATATGATATAAACCCCATCTTTTTATCCTCGATGGCAACAATACAATACGTGTTCCCTTTCTGTCACTGGGACCGAGCACCGCAAGATTGAACCCAAAGCTAAGCACTTCTCCCATTGCAAGAAAGATCAATCTAGCAGGCCAAACCAAACTGATAATTCGAAGAGACTTGCAAAGATAACCAATCATACATAAAAGAATTCAGAGAAGATTCAAATATTGTTCATAGATAGACTTGATCATAAACCCACAATTCATCGGATCTCGACAAACACACCGCAAAAAGAGTTACACCGAATAGATCTCCAAGAGAATCGAGGAGAACTTTGTATTGAGATCCAAAGAGAGAGAAGAAGCCATCTAGCTACTCGCTATGGACCCGAAGGTCTGAGGTAAACTACTCACACATCATCGGAGGGGCCATGGAGTTGATGTAGAGGCCCGCCGTGATCAATGCCCCCTCCGGCGGAGCTCGGGAAAAGGCCCCAAGATGGGATCTCTTGGGTACAAAAGGTTGCAGCGGTGGAAATAGGGTTTCGTGGTGCTCATGGCTGTTTTCAGGGTATGTGACCATATATAGGAGGAAGAAGTAGGTCGGTTGAGCCACGAGGAGCCCACGAGGGGGGAGGGCGTGCCCAGGGGGTAGGCGCGCCCCTGCCTCGTGGCCGCCTCGTTCATTTGTTGACGTCCACTCCAAGTCCTCTGGATCACGTTTGTTCCAAAAATCACGCTCCATAAGGTTTCATTCTGTTTGGACTCCTTTTGATATTCCTTTTATGCGAAACACTGAAATAGGCAAAAAAACAACAATTTGGGCTGGGCCTCCGGTTAATAGGTTAGTCCCCAAAACAATATAAAAGTGTAAAATAAAGCCCATTAACATCAAAAACAGATAATATAATAGCATGGAACAATAAAAAATTATAGATTCATTGGATATGTATCAAGCATCCCCAAGCTTAATTCCTGCTCGTCCTCGAGTAGGTAAATGATAAAAAACATAATTTTTGATGTGGAATGCTTTCTAAAATATTCTTCAATGTATTTTTCTCTATTGTGGCATGAATGTTCAGATCCGAAAGATTCAAGATAAAAGTTTATTGTTGACATAAAAATAGTAATACTCCAAGCATGCTAATCAAGCAATTATGTCTTATCAAAATACCATAGCCAAAGAAAACTTATCCCTACAAAGTCATATAGTTTGGCCATGCTTCATTTTCGTGACACAAAATGCTCTCATCATGCACAACCCCGATGACAAGCCAAGCAATTGTTTCATACTTAGCCTTTTCAAACTCTTTCAACTTTTACGCAATATATGAGCGTGATCCATGGACATAGCACTATGGGTGGAATAGAATATGATGGTTGAGGTTGTGTGAGAAGACAAAAAAGGGAGAAAGTCTCACATTGACTCGGCTAATCAATGGGCTATGGAGATGCCCACCGATTGATGTCAATGCAAGGAGTAGGGATTGCCATGCAACGGATGCACTAGAGCTATAAATATATGAAAGCTCATCAAAGAAACTAAGTGGGTGTGCATCCAACTCGCTTGCTCACGAAGACCTAGGGCATTTGAGGAAGCCCATCATTGGAATATACAAGCCAAGTTCTATAATGAAAAATTCCCACTAGTATATGAAAGTGACAAAATAAGAGACTCTCTATCATGAAGATCATGGTGCTACTTTGAAGCACAAGTGTGGAAAAAGGATAGTAACATTGTCCCTTCTCTCTTTTTCTCTCATTATTTTTTATTTGGGATTTCTCTTTTTTGGGCCTCTTTTCTCTTTTATTTTATTTTATTTTTCGTCCGGAGTCTCATCCCGACTTGTGGGGGAATCATAGTCTCCATCATCCTTTCCTCTCTGGGACAATGCTCTAATAATGATGATCACACTTTTATTTTCTTACAACTCAAGAATTACAACTCGATACTTAGAACAAAATATGACTCTATGTGAATGCCTCCGGCGGTGCACCGGGATATGCAATGAATCAAGAGTGACATGTATTAAAAAATTATGAACGGTGGCTTTGCCACAAATATGATGTCAACTACATGATCATGCATGGCAATATGACAATGATGATGCGTGTCATAATAAATGGAACGGTGGAAAGTTGCATGGCAATATATCTCGGAATGGCTATGGAAATGCCATAATAGGTAGGTATGGTGACTGTTTTGAGGAAGACATAAGGAGGCTTATGTGTGATAGAGCGTATCATATCATGGGGTTTGGATGCACCAGCGAAGTTTGCACGAACTCTCAAGGTGAGAACGGACAATGCACGGTACCGAAGAGGCTAGCAATGATGGAAGGGTGAGAGTGCGTATAATCCATGGACTCAACATTAGTCATAAAGAACTCACATACTTATTGCCAAAATCTACAAGTCATCAAAACCAAGCACTACGTGCATGCTCCTAGGGGGATAGATTGGTAGGAAAAGACCATCGCTCGTCCCCGACCGCCACTCATAAGGAAAGCAATCAAAGAACACCCCATGCTTCAAATTTGTCACATAATGTTTACCATACGTGCATGCTATGGGACTTGCCAACTTCAACACAAGTATTCATCAATTTCACAATTACTCAACTAGCACACCTCTAATATTACCACCTTTATATCTCAAAACAATCTATCAAGCATCCAACTTCTCTTAGCATTTAAAATTTATAACCAAAGTGAATTACCATGCTATTCTAAAAGAATCTCAAAATGATATAAGTGAAGCATGAGAGATCAATTATTTCTATAAAATAGAACCACCGCCGTGCTCTAAAAGATATAAGCGAAGCACTAGAGCAAAAATTATCCAACTCAAAAGATATAAGTGAAGCACATAGAGTATTCTAATAAATTCCAATTCATGTGTGTCTCTCCCAAAAGGTGTGTACAGCAAGGATGATTGTGGTAAACTAAAAAGCAAAGACTCAAATCATACAAGACGCTCCAAGCAAAACACATATCATGTGGCGAATAAAAATATAGCTCCAAGTAAAGTTACCGATGGACGAAGACGAAAGAGGGGATGCCTTCCGGGGCATCCCCAAGCTTAGGCTTTTGGTTGTCCTTGGATTTTACCTTGGGGTGCCTTGGGCATCCCCAAGTTTAGGCTCTTGCCACTCCTTGTTCCATAATCCATCAAATCTTTACCCAAAACATGAAAACTTCACAACACAAAACTTAAAAGAAAATCTCGTGATCTCCGTTAGTAAAAGAAAACAAACCACCACTTCAAGGTACTGTAATGAACTCATTCTTTATTTATATTGGTGTTAAACCTACTGTATTCCAACTTTTCTATGGTTCATAAACTCTATTACTAGCCATAGATTCATCAAAATAAGCAAACAACACACGAAAAACAGAATCTGTCAAAAAAGAATAGTCTGTAGTAATCTGTAGGTTTCGAATACTTCTGGAACCCCAAAAATTCTGAAATAAATTGCTGGACGCGAGGAATTTATCTATTAATAATCTGCAAAAATAGTTAGCTGAATAGCGCTCTCTAGTAAAAAATGGCAGCAATTCTCGTGAGCGCTAAAGTTTCTGTTGTTTACAGCAAGATCAAAAAGACTTTCCCCAAGTCTTCCCAACGGTTCTACTTGACACAAACACTAATTAAACACAAAAAACACAACCAAAACAGAGGCTAGATAAATTATTTATTACTAAACAGTAACAAAAACAAGGAATAAAAATAAAATTGGGTTGCCTCCCAACAAGCGCTATCGTTTAACGCCCCTAGCTAGGCATAAAAGCAAGGATAGATCTAGGTATTGCCATGATAATGATAAAGTAAATCGCGAAAACTCATCTCATACTCCCTACGTTCAGCAGCAAGCTTTCTTTGTGGCAAACAAAAGTAATCAAGAGGGCTAAATTTAATGGGACAAAAGTCCCCAAGATCAAGCTCGGGAGGTATTGGTTCCTCCTTTGGCCCCTCATATTGCACAACCAATTCATCATTATAAGCATTCTTTTGGCAAAAAGTCATGAGTCTTTGTTCAAGTGAAAAACCCAACCCATTATTCTGGATAGCAAAATTATCATTAAATTCAGAGATCCTATCAACAAGAACATCGGTAGGAACCTTTTTTCTAAGGTTTTCATTAAAAGCAACATGATCTAAGGATCGTAAACGCATAATGTCTTCTTGATAAAAAAGGATTGCTTCTATGGGGGGACGGCCGACATCCACCCTATAACGCGCAAAAATTTCATTGGCCTCTTTTATTATAAATCTGAACTCATGAGCTAAAAAGATAGTCGCTGCTTGTTTAACAGAAGAATGCTCAATATTAGAAAATTCTAGGAAAATCCTTTGTATGGAAGGATGCATATGTAAAAATTGTCTTTCAAGTTTAACTATGAGCAAAGATATAGCATCCGTGAGACTACTAGTTTTATGAAGGATAGATCTGCTCATGGTAGGCAAAGCACCGGCACAAGTAAAGAAATCTAGAATAACTCCCTTCCCAATAATATTACCGCTACCAATCCGAAACTTTTTAGTGTGTAAAATAGTAGGATTTTCAAGAGGATCATCAATAGCATCAAAGTTTTCCATATTATTATCATTATCAATGATAACCTCCCCAGTTTCAGACATGATGGCAACATATTGCAAAAAGAACGAGCACACAGAAGGCAAGAAGGAAAAAGAGGCGAACGGAAAAGACGGCGAATAAAACGGCAAGGGTGAAGTGGGGGAGAGGAAAACAAGAGGCAAATGGCAAATAATGTAATGCGAAGGATAAGAGTTGTGATGGGTACTTGGTATGTCTTGACTTGGCGTAGATCTCCCCGGCAACGGCGCCAGAAATCCTTCTTGCTACCTCTTGAGCATGCGTTGGTTTTCCCTTGAAGAGGAAAGGGTGATGAAGCAAAGTAGCATAAGTATTTCCCCAGTTTTTGAGAACCGAGGTATCAATCTAGTAGGAGACCACGCGTGAATCACCTCGTACCTACACAAACAAATAAGAACCTCGCAACCAACGTGATAAAGGGGTTGTCAATCCCTTCACGGCCACTTGCAAGAGTGAGATCCGATAGAGATGATAGTAATAAGATAACTATTTTTTGGTATTTTTTTATGATATAGATTGAAAGTAATGATTGCAAAATAAAATAGATTGGAAACTTGTATGATGGAAAATAGACCCGGGGGCCATAGGTTTCACTAGTGGATTCTCTCAAGATAGCATAAGTATTACGGTGGGTGAACAAATTACTGTCGAGCAATTGATAGAAAAGAAAATAATTATGAGAATATCTAGGTATGATCATGTATATAGGCATCATGTCCGTGACAAGTAGACCGACTCCTACCTGCATCTACTACTATTACTCCACACATCGACCGCTATCCAGCATGCATCTAGAGTATTAAGTTCATAAGAACAGAGTAACTCTTTAAGAAAGATGACATGATGTAGAGGGATCAACTCATGTAATATGATATAAACCCCATCTTTTTATCCTCGATGGCAACATTACAATACGTGTCGTTTCCCTTTTTGTCACTGGGATCGAGCACCGCAAGATTGAACCCAAAGCTAAGCATTTCTCCCATTGCAAGAAAGATCAATCTAGTAGGCCAAACCAAACTGATAATTCAAAGAGACTTGCAAAGATAACCAATCATACATAAAAGAATTCAGAGAAGATTCAAATATTGTTCATAGATAGACTTGATCATAAACCCACAATTCATCGGATCTCGACAAACACACCGCAAAAAGAGTTACATCGAATAGATCTCCAAGAGAATCGAGGAGAACTTTGTATTGAGATCCAAAGAGAGAGAAAAAGCCATCTAGCTACTAGCCATGGACCTGAAGGTCTGAGGTAAACTACTCACATATCATCGGAGGGGACGTGGAGTTGATGTAGAGGCCCTCCGTGATCAATGCCCCCTCCGGTGGAGCTCCGGAAAAGGCCCCAAGATGGGATCTCTTGGGTATAGAAGGTTGTGGCGGTGGAAATAGGGTTTCGTGGTGCTCCTGGCTGTTTTTGGGGTATGTGAACATATATAGGAGGAAGAAGTAGGTCGGTTGAGACACGAGGGGCCCACGAGGGGGAGGGCGCGCCCAGGGGGTAGGCGCGCCCCCTGCCTCGTGGCCGCCTCGTTGATTGCTTTACGTCCACTCCAAGTCCTACATTGCGCCCATTAACATCCAAAACAGATACGTTAGTCCCAAAACAACAATTTGGGCCGGGCCTCCGGTTAATAGTTTAGTCCCGAAAATAATATAAAATTGTAAAATAAAGCCCATTAACATCCAAAACAGATAATATAATAGCATGGAACAATCAAAAATTATAGATACGTTGGAGAAGTATCATTCGGCTCCGCTGCCTGAGGAACCAGCCATCCCGCTTTTGACGAAGATGCTGGTTCCGGTGCCCTACGTGGCGCCAGAGAAGAAAGCCAAGAAGAAGGCCAAGGGGACCAGAGGAGGCCTCCGTCCCAAGGGTACTTCAGACGTGGCGTCCATAGACGTCGAAACTCACTCCGCCGCTGAAGACGACGAGGAGGAGGAAGAGGAGGAAGAAAGCAACTTCCCCCTCCCCGTGGGGGGAAAGAAGAGGGCTGCCTCCACAGATCTAGAAGCAGAGGCGTCCAAGAAGGGAAAGGCTTCCTTCGCAGAAAGCTTGATGTCTACTACACAACCTTCTTCTTGTAGACGTTGTTGGGCCTCCAAGTGCAGAGGTTTGTAGGACAGTAGCAAATTTCCCTCAAGTGGATGACCTAAGGTTTATCAATCCGTGGGAGGCGTAGGATGAAGATGGTCTCTCTCAAGCAACCCTGCAACCAAATAACAAAGAGTATCTTGTGTCCCCAACAGACCCAATACAATGGTAAATTGTATAGGTGCACTAGTTCGGCGAAGAGATGGTGATACAAGTGCAATATGGATGATAGATATGAGTATTTGTAATCTGAAAATATAAAAAGAACAAGGTAACTAATGATAAAAGTGAGCGTAAACGGTATTGCAATGCTAGGAAACAAGGCCTAGGGTTCATACTTTCACTAGTGCAAGTTCTCTCAACAATAATAGCATAATTGGATCATATAACTATCCCTCAACATGCAACAAAGAGTCACTCCAAAGTCACTAATAGCGGAGAACAAACGAAGAGATTATTGTAGGGTACAAAACCACCTCAAAGTTATTCTTTCTGATCGATCTATTCAAGAGTCCGTAGTAAAATAACACGAAGCTATTCTTTCCGTTCGATCTATCCTAGAGTTCGTACTAGAATAACACCTTAAGACACAAAT
Source organism: Triticum urartu (assembly GCF_003073215.2). NCBI lineage: Eukaryota > Viridiplantae > Streptophyta > Magnoliopsida > Poales > Poaceae > Triticum > Triticum urartu. Next base: position 165,784,009 of record NC_053024.1, on the reverse strand, counting down.
CAACCAAAACCCTAATGTCACCTAGATACTCCAATGTCACCTCAAGTATCCGTGGGTATGATTATACGATATGCATCACACAATCTCAGATTCATCTATTCAACCAACACAAAGAACTTCAAAGAGTGCCCCAAAGTTTCTACCGGAGAGTCAAGACGAAAATGTGTGCCAACCCCTATGCATAAGTTCACGAGGTCATGGAACTCGCAAGTTGATCACCAAAACATACATCAAGTGGATCACGTGATATCCCATTGTCACCACAGATAAGCACATGCAAGACATACATCAAGTGTTATCAAATCCTTAAAGACTCAATCCGATAAGATAACTTCAAAGGGAAAACTCAATCCATTACAAGAGAGTAGAGGGGGAGAAACATCATAAGATCCAAATATAATAGCAAAGCTCGTGATACATCAAGATCGTGCTGACTCAAGAACACGAGAGAGAGAGATCAAACACATAGCTACTGGTACATACCCTCAGCCCCGAGGGAGAACTAATCCCTCCTCGTCATGGAGAGTGCTGGGATGATGAAGATGGCCACCGGAGAGGGATTCCCTCCTTCGGCAGGGTGCCGGAACGGGTCTAGATTGGTTTTCGGTGGCTACAGAGGCTTCTGGCGGCGGAACTCCTGATCTATTTTCCTCCTCGATGTTTTTAGGGTATATGGACATATATAGGCGAAAGAAGTCGGTCAGGGGAGCCACGAGGGGCCCATGAGGGTTGGGGGCACTCCCAGGGGGTAGGGCGCGCCTTCCTGCCTCATGGCTTCCTCGAAGCTTCCCTGACGTCTACTCCAAGTCTCCTGGATTGCTTCCGTTCCAAAAATAACTCCCCCAAAGGTTTCATTCCGTTTGGACTCCGTTTGATATTCCTTTTCTGTAAAACTCAAAAACAAGGAAAAATCAGAAAGTGGCACTGGGCTCTAGTTTAATAGGTTAGTCCCAAAAATCATATAAAATAGCATATAAAACATCCAAGGTTGATAAATATAATAGCATGGAACAATCAAAAAATTTAGATATGTTGGAGACGTATCATAGTTCCGCGTGGGACGTCGATAGCAGCCCAGAGCGGCGCCCTTGAAACAAGCCCCTGGACGAATCATGAGTATTCGAAGACCCTGATGCATTCATATATCCTCCTCTTTCACTTCATAATTCTATCATGTTGAATCATGCATTTGCAATCCGGCTCGTTCCACCCTCGAGCGATCCTCGTCTTCGGGGAACTCGTTGGATCCGAAGGTGATGGACAACGGGTCCCTTCCAACGGCCTCCTCTCCCAAGGCCATGGACGACATTGAGGTGTTGTCTCGAAGGACCCCCAGCCAAGGAGAGACACAAGAGGCTGTCAGGATGGCGCCAGAGGGCGAGACCTTGGCCACCGGACACATGGGGGAGCAGATCCCCATGGAGGCTAGCGATGGGGGCCATGTCCAATTCGGCCCCCAGCTGAATACGGTTCCGGGGACCTATACGACTCCGGAATCCGTCAAGCAGCCTCCATCATCGGAAGGAGGTGTGCCCATTCCGCCAGTGACCTCTGTCCAACCAGAGGCACCGGATACTCTACTGGAGGCGCTGCGAAGCGCTTCCATCGTTGAGGAACACCGTACCCTTATGGGTGCGGTGATTGAGAAGATTCCGTCCACGAAGAGCGGACTGACCGAAGCCTACGTGAGCCTTCTAACAGGCTTGGAGGTAAGCACTGCATTTATGTGAAAAGAAAGTTACACTATAGACAATAGCCCCTGAGACTCTGTCTGGTGTTCGGAAAGAAAAGCCGAATAGAGGATCAAATAGTTTTTCGCAGGAGACTAATCATATATGTCTTTGTGAATAAGCAGGCGTCGCTGCTGGCCGTGACTTCTCATGCTGCCGAAGTCTACGGACTGAAGCAGAGGCTGGAACGGACGGAGGAAGAGCTCGGCCATGCGGAAAAGCAGCTGGAGGATGCCGACGGTATGCAATGATCTTGTGTATGTCCGGAAGGGGTGAATGATGTAAGCTGATCATAGTGCCATGACATTTATTAGGGGCGGCGACCGAGGTAGAGGCCCTCAAGAAGGTGTTGGACGAGGCCGAGGAGATAGCGGTAAAGGAAAAAGCTGCCCGAGAAAAGCATGAGGCCAGGGTTGGTGAGGTCCAGCAGGAGCTCCAAGACGCAGTGAAGAAATGCGAGTCCTTGGAGCGCCAGAATGTGGACCAAGATTCCGAACTCGCTAAGGCCTGCCAAAGCGCACAAGAGGCCCGGGCCAAATCCCAAGGCGCCCTTCGGGAGATCCAAGAGGCCAAGAAGATCGTGGCGGGTAAGGCTTTTATTATGCAAAGCAAGTATGTGAGCCAGAGGTATCTCTTACTGACCCGGATTTGGAGTTCTCCAGGGGCATTTGCGGATTTGCCGCGTAGTGTTTCCGACACTGTGGAATTCTTCCGGGCTGAAGTGGGGAGCTCAACGGAGAAGCTGTTCTGGTCACAATACCTTGCACCAGAACATCCGGTGCCCTTTAGCGACCAGCTAAAACAGTTGGTCGAGTTGCATAGGGTGGCCGAACTAGCCATGAAGGATTTAATAATCCGGCTGTGGCCTGCAGAAGCTATACCCGGTAGCTACTTCGGCCTCGTAAAGCGGTTGGTCAATGCGTGCCCTCGGCTTGATGCCATCAAGCGGTCGATCTACATAGAAGGTGCGCGGATGGCCTTCGCCCGCGTCAAGATACAATGGGCGAAGATGGATACCGTCAAGCTCGCGACCGAAGGACCGCCCGCGGGAAGGAGCACCACACGCCTGAGTGGTATTTTGAAGATGTTCTGAAGGGATCCCACATTGTAGCGGAGCAATGTGCTAAGGACATTATTTTTGAATGAATTCATTCATGTAATCTCGTCCTGTATGATGAAAACAAGGTTTGATATGTAATATAATGCTTTGCTGTTTTGTTTATTTAAAATTTTACCTCATGTGCGGCCATTTCATCAAATCTGAGAGTTGGCCACTCGTCGGCTTCAGCCCCCACGTAGGTAGTACGGGGGTGTTCGGGATGAATCTAAACACTCTTTATCCAAGAGTTTGGTCCTTAAAGGAGGTTTCTAGCACTACGAACCAGGCAATCGGACTATGTGGCTTTATTACCCTCACTTAGCCATAGGAGTTTGACAATTAAAATATAGGCACAACCCCTAGTATCCAGACTAGGGTGTTTGTAAACACCTGATCGGATAAGAACCGATTCGTCGCATAATGCGGGTAAAATCACTAAAGATTTGAAATCTTCGAAGAGCTGACCGGCTCACGCCGCATCATGACAGTCAGTTTTCGGCTTTATCTACTGAGGTGCTGTAACATGCCAAATTTGCAATTTGGAATGAATACGCTAGAACATCATGCATATCATATTTTCATGCATTTTGGTTGATCATAGAAATTTCACGCAACTCAAGGACCTTAGGAGAGAGTTGGAGATTTCGTTATTTTCATATTTGAGAGTTTTCTCAAATTTTGAAAAGAGGATCATTTGATTTATTTATTTCATCTTCAATTATTTTTCCAATATCAAAAATATAAGAGAGGGAATAATATGACTTTCCCAAATTTAGGAAAAATGAAGATTTAATGAATAAATCAAATTTTGGTTTTGCCGGAGTTTTGTTTGCTTTTATTTGGATAGGGAAAAATGCGTGTTTTCAAAAATTGCATTCTAGGTCCGGAGTAAAGTTCATTTTGTTCGGCTCATTTTTAGGAGTCGAGGAAAATTTACTTTAGGAATTTTGGAGTTCGTTTAGTTTCTTTTTCCTTGTTTTTCTGCGCGCGGAACTATTTAAAAAAAAGGGGGACGCAGGCCCAGCCGCCTGGGCCAAGGCCGGCCCAGCCTCGCGCCAGCCGCCAGCCCGCCGCAAGCCGAGTCCGGCTTGGACTCCAAGCCGCCGCCGCCCTTGCCCCTTGCCCCCTCCCCAAGCAACACCCCCCCTCCTATATAAATACCCAACACCCCCCCTCTCCACCCCAAGCCGCAGCCACCGCCGCCTCCCGCCCCGAGCCTCGCGCCAGCCCCGCCGCCTCTACTGCTGCCGCCGCCGCCTAGCTGCCGCCGCCACCTAGCCGCCGCCACCTTTGCATCCCGCCGCCGCCGGAGCCCCTCGCCGGAGCCTCGTCGAGGTAGCCGCACCGCGCCACCCTACCCTCGCCTCGGTTCGGTTTTTCTTAAAAGAACCGTTCCGTTTCTTTTCCGTTTTCTTTCCGGTTTTTCTTTTCGGTTTCTTTCCCGAAAACCCTAGATCGGTTTTCGTTCTTCTTTCGGACCGTTCGTATCAAACGAACGTGATCACCGATTTTTCCCGGTTAATGACGCCCGTTCGTTTAACCGTTCGTCTCTTTCTTTCCGTCGGATTTATTCCGCGATCGTGATCTCAGATCCGATCTTCGTTCTAGTCTTCCTTCTCGCTCGTTTATCGGAATCAGGTGATTCAAGCGCCTGGAGTTTGTTTTGAAACCGCCGTTCCGTCTAATTAACTTGAACAAGCCTTTGCTACAGTAAAATTTGACCTAGTTTCAACTTGCTAGAATCGAGTTGTTTTCTTCCGCCGTTTTGTTTTTCCGTCGTCTGTTTGGTTCTTTCTTTCTTTGCAACCGGAGCTCTTAAGTTGAACTTTTTGGTTCGTTCTCTTGTTCGAGTTTTACCTGTGCATTAGATGAGTACTTATTGTGTGCTTGTTGTTTGTCTGCCATAGATAACCCGGATTGCGCCGCTTGTTACTTCGAAACCCTAGGTCTCGTGGATCATCAGCAAGGCAAGTAACACTTTGATCATACCTTTTCCACAACCCAGTTTTATTGCATTAGATCAATCCTCACACATTGCATGATTAGGATCTAATTAAATTGTGGGATGGGAAGTAGATGAGGTAGTACCTATCACCTGTATCATTATGAAACCTTTGGGAGTTACTTCTACGTTTGCTTATTATGCCATGCTATGCTAGTATACGTGGATCGGGTGAGTGATATCCATGACAGATGTGAGTTGATAATTTTAATGGTTTATCTAAGGTGGCAACTTAAACACACATCTGGGTGGATTGAGGCACCTGATGTCTATCAGGACTTGCCTGTTTTATTTTGGACCGCCACCCAGGCTCAAAGGGATCATAAGATCATTCATGCTAGTAACTTCCGTGTGCAGCCACAAGCCATTATGGGCTCTGGCATAGTTGATTAAGTCGTGCGAACTCTTACAGGTAGACTAGTAGATGTAGGGGAAAGTAGGTGTACCGGTCTACCCACATGTAAGGTGCTAGCGCTTCTGAAAGACTGTGTCTCGGTCATCCGTCTTCTCAAACACCATGTAGTGCGAGAAACCAAACGGAGGCGATCGAGTCTTGTGGGAAAAGTGTGCAAACCTCTGCAGAGTGTACAAACTAATCATGGTTAGCCGTGTCCCCGGTTATGGACAACTTGAGTATCTAGTACTTGAATATGAAGTGAATCTCATCACGTTACTTCTAATTAATGTTGTTGGGTTTTAATTGTTCACTTAATTGGGATCGGAATGCTGTCAACCATTCTCGATGTTTAACAACTACCATGATAGTTATATAAATTTATTCCTTTGTAGTAGGGAAAAACTGGCTTTACGCAAAACTGTAACCATAGAGATTTCCACCAGCCATATATGCCTATAGTATAGCTGTTTCATTCCATTACTCTCTATGTGTTACATTGCCAGCATATTCCATGTGCTGACCCGTTTTCGGGCTACAACTTTCATGTTGCAAACTTTTCAGACGACGAGTAAGGTGCTTTTAGGTTGTGGTTCTATACTCAGTGATGCCGTTGGAGTTGATGGACCCATTTATCTTCCGAGTCTTCCACTGTTATCGTTATTAGATGGCCTTAAGCCATATTAATAAGTTCTCTTTGAGATAACAATGTAATAAGGGTGTGATTGCCACTCTGCTATAAATCCTTCGATGTACTGTGTGGTGTCAGCATTACTGATCCAGGGATGACACCGGAGCACAGAGCACTTGATCCATTCAGGTCGGGTCGCTACAGAGATGGTATCAGAGCACACGCTGACTGTAGGACACGACCACTAAGTTAAAGCCATAGATCACCATTCTCTTCTCATTTTCTAACTCCTCATCTTTTCTACTCTTTTAGGATGACGAACGCAAAGATTAAGTACGCTCAACCGGATGAAGGCACACCATTTGGATTTCACCTGAAGGAAGTCACCGAGTACCTGAACATTGGATTACCAAGCTTCACGGGAACCTTCAATGCCACCCTGCCTGAAGAGGAGCGCTGGAAGATTCAAGCTCACGTTCCGGGAAGGACATTCGCGCCAATCACGAAGCCTATAGATAGTGTTTTCAATGCACCAACCTGGAGTCTGGGAAGGAGCATGGCAGCTCATATCACCATGGGACGCATTGGAGAAGTTTATCAAGAAGACCTCAAGGACACTATCTACCAGATTTGCGGACGCCGAGATGAACAATGGGAGTTAGTCAGCACCAAGAAGGATAGATCCATTGCATCTTTCATCCAGGAGTTAAACCAGCACATTCGACGCCACGAGAACCAGATGTGCAATGATATGATAGAGTTGAAGAATGCAAAGGCAAGGATCATCGAGCTAGAAGGAGAGCTTAAGTCTACACGCAAGGACAACATGGACGAGATCGTAGCTCTAGCAAGACACAATGGCGATCTTAAGCAGGAGATTGAAGAACTCAAGAGGAAGTTAGCATCCAAGGAGGAAGACGAGTACGTCGCATGTCCGGACAACTACATCATCATCGACGACACCGATTCGGATCCAAGTGAACCCGACTTTGAAGACGAAGCTGGAGCAGATATCATGGAGTCTTCCACCGGTTCAAATTTCTAGATGACCACCAGATAGTAGTAGTATCCCCCCCATGTAAACACAATAGTTCGAGCACTTTTGCGATAGTTAGACCGTTTGTAAGCCCTTGTTTGATTGAATGAAGTGATTTTGTGTGCATTTGCTCATGTGCATTGGGGTAGTGTTTTCCCTTTAGACCTCACTCTATTCTTAATTCTCGTCTTTTCTAATCCCTTAGATGCCTCTGAGACGTGACAATGGATTCCCACCGGAGCTCACTCAGTTGATCTAGCAGCAAAATCAATTGATGCAGCTGTTAGTCCAGAACCAGCAGAACAACGACAACAACAACCCACCACCACCACCACCTGTTGACCACTTAGCCCGTTTCCTTAGGCTGAATCCGCCGGTGTTTTCCAGTAGCACCGAGCCAATAGTAGCAGACGATTTGCTCCGCAAGGTAGGAAGGGAGTTGACCACTGCAGGATGCACGGATGGTGAGAAAGTGAAGTTTGCCGCTCACCAGCTTGACGGACCCGCGGCAGCATGGTGGGAGAATTTCACAGCCACTTTCCCAGTTGACACTGTCACATGGGATCAGTTTCAGCAAGCTTTCCGCACTGCCCATGTTTCAGCAGGAGCTATGGCCATGAAGAAGCGTGAGTTTCGCAACTTACGCCAAGGAGGAAGGACAGTTGGCCAGTACGTTGACGACTTCAGCAAGTTAGCACGTTATGCCCCAGATGACGTTGCTACGGATGCAGCTAAGCAGGAGAAGTTTCTGGAAGGACTGAATGATGAACTAAGCATGCAGTTGATGGTAGCAAGTTTCAACAACTACCAGGAGTTGGTAGATCGTGCCATCATGATTGAAGGGAAGCAACAGCAGATTGAGAACCGCAAGAGGAAATATGGACAGGGGAAGTATAACTCTGGAGCCCAGCAGAAGCCCCGTTTTGCCCCTAAACCGGGATTTCAGTTTCAGCATACCCATGGAGGAGGTAGCTCGCACAACCATAATGGCCACAAGAATGCTAATGGGAATGGAGGAAGCAACGGCCAGAACCGTACCACCCCATCGACCCCAACCAAGAGAGACCTGAGTCAAGTCACCTGTTTCAAGTGTTCCAAGACCGGACATTATGCCAATGAATGTCCTGAAGGCCAGAATGGAAATGGCAATGGTAGCTCTGGGAAAAAGCCGAACCCTTTCAATAGGGGACAGGTGAACCATGTTAACGTGGAGGAGGTTGAAGATCAGCCCGATGCAGTAATCGGTAAGTTTTTGGTTAAGTAATTTACCGCACTCGTTCTTTTCGATACTGGTGCATCGCATTCATACATATCAAGGGGATTTGTGGAAAAGTATAGCCTTCCCACTAGGGTTCTTAAAACACCTATGCTAGTAAGCTCGCCAGGAGCAGAGTACATGGCCAGACAAGGATGTTTCCAAGTACCATTAAGTATAGGAAGGAACGTTTTCCCAACAGATTTAATTATTCTGGAATCCCAAGGTCTGGATGTGATTCTTGGTATGGATTGGCTGTCGATGTATGGAGGAAACATCGATTGCGCCAGTAAGACAATTTTGCTTACCACACCAGAAGGAAGAAGGATCAAGTATGTATCCCGGCATGTGCCAAACAGGACACAAGTAAACTGCCTAACAGGAGTTGTGCAAGAAGAAGTACCAGTGGTAAAGGATTTTCCTGATGTATTTCCTGAGGAATTACCAGGCATGCCACCGGATAGAGACATTGAGTTTTTGATTGAGTTATTGCTAGGTACATGCCCAATATCGAAGCGACCGTACCGGATGCCAGCAAAGGATTTGGTGGAAATTAAGAATCAGATTAAGGAGTTATTGGATAAAGGTTACATTCGCCCAAGTTCTTCGCCTCGGGGATCACCCGTACTTCTAGTGGAAAAGAAGGATGGATCATTAAGGATGGTTGTAGATTATCGGGGATTGAATGAAGTAACCATCAAGAACAAGTACCCACTGCCAATGATCAACGATCTGTTTGATCGGTTGCAAGGAGCTAAAGTGTTTTCCAAGATCGATTTGCGATCAGGGTACCATCAATTGAAGATTCGGGAGCAGGACATACCTAAGACAGCATTCACCACGAGATATGGACTGTATGAAGTATACCGTTATGTCATTTGGATTGACTAACGCACCTGCCTATTTTATGAACCTGATGAACAAAGTGTTTATGGAGTTTTTGGATAAGTTCGTCGTAGTGTTCATTGATGACATCCTGGTTTATTCAAAGAATGAAGAGGAGCATAAGGAACATTTGCGTTTGGTTTTGGAGAAACTAAGGGAACATCAGTTATACGCCAAATTCAGCAAATGTGAGTTTTGGTTGAAGGAAGTTGGATTCCTCGGACACGTTATATCCGGAGAAGGTATAGCAGTTGACCCCACTAAGGTTGAGACCGTAACCGAATGGGAATCACCAACGACAGTTGGAGAGATCCGGAGTTTTCTTGGACTCGCAGGATACTACCGGAGATTCATTGAGAACTTTTCAAAGATTGCAAAGCCTATGACTGAATTGTTGAAGAAGGATACTAAGTTCAAATGGACTGAGGAGTGTGAGGCTAGTTTCCAGGAATTGAAGAAACGCTTGGTTACCTCACCAGTATTGATTTTGCCAGATCAGACCAAGGATTATGAGGTGTATTGCGACGCTTCACGTCGAGGACTTGGAGCAGTGCTTATGCAGGAAGGGAGAGTTGTTTCGTATGCTTCACGACAACTGAAGCCTCATGAGTTGAATTATGCCACGCATGATTTGGAGTTAGCAGCCGTAGTGCATGCATTGAAAACGTGGAGACATTTCCTCATTGGAAATCATTGTGAGGTGTACACGGATCACAAGAGTTTGAAGTACATTTTCACTCAGAAGGAGTTGAACCTCAGACAAAGGAGATGGTTGGAGCTCATCAAGGATTATGACATGAGATTGCATTACCATCCCGGAAAAGCTAATGTGGGTAGCTGACGCATTGAGCCGTAAGAGCCATGTCAACACCCTAATGACGGGAAATACCCAAGGAGTTAGCAGAAAACCTTCGTGAGCTATGTTTGGAAATAGTTCCGAGAGGCTATGTAGCAACATTGGAGATTCAGTCAACATTGATGGATAAGATCAGAGAAGCTCAGAAATCTGACAAGGAGATTGCTGCTATAAAAGAGAAATTGAGCGAAGGAAAAGCAAAGGGATTTCGTGAGGATGAGCACGATACCCTATGGTTTGAGGACCGTGTTTATGTGCCCAATGACCCGGAGATCAGGAAGTTGATTTTGCACGAGGCACATGATTCACCGTATTCGATTCACCCAGGGAATACCAAGATGTATTTGGATTTGAAGGAAACATTCTGGTGGACCGGAATGAAGAAGGATATTGCAGCATATGTAGCAGTTTGTGACGTATGTCAGAGAGTAAAGGCAGAGCATCAGAAGCCAGCAGGATTGTTACAACCATTGCCGATACCCGAATGGAAGTGGGATAAGATAGGCATGGATTTTATCACAGGACTACCCAGGACGAAAGCAGGCTATGACTCGATATGGGTAGTAGTTGATCGTTTGACGAAGGTAGCACATTTTATTCCAGTTAAGACCACTTACACCAGTGCTAAGTTGGCAAAGATATACATGACTAGGATCATTTGTTTGCATGGAGTTCCGAGGAGTATCGTATCAGATAGAGGAACCCAATTTACCTCAAAGTTTTGGAATCAGTTGCATGAAACTTTAGGAACCAGACTAGAGTTCAGCACAGCTTTTCATCCGCAGACAGATGGACAGACCGAGAGAGTCAATCAGATTTTGGAAGATATGCTGAGAGCTTGTGCACTAGATTATGGATCTAGTTGGGACGATAACTTGCCGTATGCGGAGTTTTCTTATAACAACAGTTACCAAACCAGTTTGAAGATGGCACCTTTCGAAGCTTTATACGGAAGGAGGTGCAGGACACCGTTGTCATGGGACGAAGTTGGAGACTGTCAATTCTTTGGACCAGATTTGATTAAGGAGTCTGAACGGAAAGTTAAGTTGATTCGCGATAGGCTCAAGGTATCCCAGTCCAGGCAGAAGAGCTACGCAGATTCAAAACGCAAGGACACAGTTTACGAAACTGGAAACAGAGTTTACCTTCGAGTATCCCCACTTCGAGGAGTTAAGCGCTTTGGAGTTAAGGGAAAATTAGCACCGCGTTTCGTTGGACCATACAAGATCTTGCAACGTATGGGAGAAGTCGCTTATAAGCTGGAATTACCAGAGGAGCTGTCAGGAGTTCATGATGTATTCCATGTTTCTCAGCTGAAGAAATGTCATGCCGAGATGGCGAAGGTACCGCTAAGAGATACCGTGCCACTCGAAGCGATTCAGTTGAAGGACGACTTAACATATGAGGAGAAGCCAATCAAGATTCTCGATTATGCCAGCAGAGTTACCCGCAGCAAGGTTATCAAGTTTTGCAAAGTTCAGTGGAACCACCACTCAGAGGATGAAGCCACCTGGGAAAGAGAAGAAGATTTGCTCAAGGACCACCCTCACCTATTTTCTAGCCAACCCAAATCTCGAGGGCGAGATTTATCTTAAGGGGGGTAGGTTTGTAACATCCCAAATTTTCAATTTGGAATGTTATACATTAGATCATCATGCATATCATATTTTCTTGCATTTTGGTCGATCCTAGAAATTTCACGCAACTCAAGGACCCACGGAGAGAGTTGGAGATTTCGTTATTTTCATATTCGAGAGTTTTCTCGAATTTGAAAAGAGGATCATTTGATTTATTTATTTCATCTTCAATTATTTCTCCAATATATGGAATGTTATACATTAGATCATCATGCATATCATATTTTCTTGCATTTTGGTCGATCCTAGAAATTTCACGCAACTCAAGGACCCACGGAGAGAGTTGGAGATTTTGTTATTTTCATATTCGAGAGTTTTCTCGAATTTGAAAAGAGGATCATTTGATTTATTTATTTCATCTTCAATTATTTCTCCAATATATTCAAATATGAGAGAGGGGAATAATATGACTTTCCCAAAATTTAGGAGAAATGAAGATTTAATGAATAAATCAAAATTTTGTTTTCCGGTGTTTTGTTTGCTTTTTTTGGATAGGGAAAAATGCGCGTTTGCAAAAATTGCATTTTAGGCCCGGAGAAAAGTTCATTTTGTTCGGCTCATTTTTAGGAGTCGGAGAAAATTTACTTTAGGAATTTTGGAGTTCGTTTAGATTTTCTTTCCTTTTTTTTCTGCGCGCGTAACCGATTTAAAAAAAAAAGAAGGGACGCAGGCCCAGCCGCCTGGGCCAAGGCCGGCCCAGCTGCGCGCGCCAGCCGCCAGCCCCGCCACCACGCCGAGTCCCAGCGGGACTCCAGCCGCCGCCGCCGCCTCCCCTTGCCCCCTTCCCCAAGTCTCTAGCCCCTCCCCCCCTATATAAATACCAACACCCCCCCTCTCCTCCCAAGCCACAGCCGCCTCCCGCCCCGAGCCGCGCGCCAGCCCCGCCCTAGTGGCGCCGCCGCCCTTGTACCCCGCCGCCGCCGGAGCCCCTCGCCGGAGCCTCGCCGGAGGTAGCCCCGCGCTGCGCCTCTCTCTTTTTCCTCGCCTCGGTTCGGTTTTTCTTAAAAGAACCGTTCCGTTTCTTTTCCGTTTTCTTTCCGGTTTTTCTTTTTGGTTTCTTTTCCGAAAACCCTAGATCGGTTTTCGTTCTTCTTTCGGACCGTTCGTCTCAACGAATGTGATCACCGATTTTTCCCGGTTAACGAACGTCCGTTCGTTTAATCGTTCGTCTCTTTTCTTTTCGTCTGATTTATTCCGCGATCGCGATCTCAGATCCGATCTTCGTTCTAGTCTTTCTTTCCGCTCGTTTATCGGAATCAGGTGATTCAAGCGCCTAGAGTTTCATTTCGAAACCGCCGTTCCATCTAATCAACTTGAACAAGCCTTTGCTACAGTAAAATTTGACCTAGTTTCAACTTGCTAGAACCGAGTTGTTTTCTTCCGCCGTTTGTTTTCCGTGCTTTGTTCGGTTCGTTCTTTCTTTGCAACCGGAGTTCTTAAGTTGAACTTTCTGGTTCGTTCTCTTGTTCGAGTTTTACCTGTGCATTAGATGAGTACTTATTGTGTGCTTGTTGTTTGACTGCGATAGATCACCCGGATTGCGCCGCTTGTTACTTCGAAACCCCAGGACTCACGGATCATCAGCAAGGCAAGTAACACTTTGATCATACCTTTTCTACAACCCATGTTTTATTGCATTAGATCAATCCTCACACATTGCATGATTAGGATCTAATCAAATTGTGGGATGGGAAGTAGATGAGGTAGTACCTATCACCTGTATCATTATGAAACCTTTGGGAGTTACTTCTACGTTTGCTTATTATGCCATGCTATGCTAGTATACGTGGATTGGGTGAGTGATATCCATGACAGATGTGAGTTGATAATTTTAATGGTTTATCTAAGGTGGCAACTTAAACACACATCTGGGTGGATTGAGGCACCTGATGTCTATCAGGACTTGCCTGTTTTATTTTGGACCGCCACCCAGGCTCAAAGGGATCATAAGATCATTCATGCTAGTAACTTCCGTGTGCAGCCACAAGCCATTATGGGCTCTGGCATAGTTGATTAAGTCGTGCGAACTCTTACGGGTAGACTAGTAGATGTAGGGGAAAGTAGGTGTACCGGTCTACCCACATGTAAGGTGGCTATTTAACATGCCAAGACCAAGGAGGAGCTGCGTACGGGTCCTAAAAATAGGTAGAGTGATCGCCAAGAAGGACATCTAGAGATTCCCCCACACGTCTGTGCTACTTGCCACCTTGGTGTGTCCGTCATTCGAAAGGACCAATTATGAGGGCGACGAGAGGGGCCTGCAGAAAGGAAACCTGAAGAGGAAAAAGAAAAAGTGAAAGTATCTGTGTCCAGGGGAGGTCGAGCCTTATTATGGATCACAATCTAGTTATGCCTCCGTCTATGCCCATGGTATTCTGAGTGCGTAGTTATGTATGTGCGGTGCAAACGCCGCCAGTTGGTGTGGTCTGGGACAGAGGCCGAATTGCTAGTTGAGCTCTTGACGAGCTGGGCTGTCCTGGTGCATGGTAGTCTGGACTCGTTTGACAGTGTCCGGGAGTATGGCTGCCGAATTAAGGTTCTGCTTGCGGAGGCCGCTTTGTACTTCTGCTGCCAGGGCAGCGGTGTGCTCCTCGGTACGGAGGGAGCGCTCCGTATTTCCATTGACTATTATGACACCGCGTGGTCCGGGCATCTTGAGCTTGAGATAAGCATAGTGCGGCACCGCATTGAATCGGGCAAACGCAGTTCATCCGTGCAGTGCGTGATAGCCACTGCGAAAGGGGACGATATCAAAGATTAACTCCTTGCTTTGGAAGTTGTTCGGAGATCCGAAGACGACCTCCAATGTGATTGAGCCTGAGTAGCGGGCCTCTACACCTGGTATAACTCCTTTAAAGGTAGTGTTGGTGGGCTTGATCCTTGATGGATCGATGCCCATTTTGTGCACTGTATCCTAGTAAAGCAGGTTGAGGCTGCTGCCGCCATCCATGAGGACTCATGTGAGGTGAAATCCATCAATTATTGGGTCGAGGACCAGTGTGGCTGACCCGCCATGACAGATACTGGTCGGATGATCCCTACGATCGAAAGTGATCGGGCATGACGACCATGGGTTGAATTTTGGGGCGACTGGCTCTATCACATAGACGTCCCTGAGCGCGCGTTTGCGCTCCCTTTTGGGGATATGGGTGGCGTATATCATGTTCACCGTTTTGATTTGAGGGGGAAACTTCTTCTGCCCCCCTGTGTTCGGTGGACGGGGCTCCTCGTCGTCGTTCTCGCTTTGCAACCCCTTCTCTTTGTCTTTGGTATTTAACTTGCCGGCCTGTTTGAAGACCCAACAACTCCTGTGGGTATGATTGGCTAGTTTATCAGGGGTGCCATGGATCTGACATGGGCGATCGAGTATGCGGTCCAGGCTGGAAGGGCCCTTATTATTTCTTTTATATGGCTTCTTCCGCTGACCGGACTTGGAGCCACTTAATCCGGTGTTGACCGCCGTCTCATCAGTATTATCACCGTTGCTTCGACGCTTATGTCTGTAGCGTCGTGGCTTGCCGTTGCTATTTCTAGCTTCCGAAGTGCCAGGTTCGCTTGTATTGTTATTACTACGGGCTTGCCAACTATCTTCGCCCGCGCAAAAGTGGGTCGTGAGTGCCGTGAGGGCTTCCATGGACTTTGGCTTTTCTTGGCCGAGGTGTCGGGCGAGCCATTCATCCCGGATGCTATGTTTAAATGCCGCTAGGGCTTCAGCGTCCGGACAGTCGATGATCTGGTTCTTTTTGGTTAAGAATCTAGTCCAGAATTTCCTGGCTGACTCTCCGGGCTGTTGGATTATGTGACTTAAGTCGTCAGCATCCGGAGGTCGAACATATGTACCTTGGAAGTTGTCAAGGAAGGCTTCTTCCAAGTCCTCCCAGTTGCCAATGGAGTTTTCAGGTAGGTTGTTCAGCCAGTGTCGGGCTAGCCCCTTGAGTTTTAGGGGGAGTTATTTGATGGCATGAAGATCATCGCCGCACGCCATGTGAATATGGAGGATAAAGTCTTCAATACATACCGCAGGATCTGTGGTTCCATCATATGACTTGATATTCATGGGTTTGAACCCGTCTGGGAATTCATGTTCCATTACTTCATCAGTGAAGCAGAGGGGGTGTGCGGCGCCTCTATATCGGGCTAGGTCGCGACGTATTTCGGATGGAGTCTGTCTGCGATTTTCGGCTCGGACGTAACTATGCTTACCATGTTCGGCTCGATAGCCGTCGTCGCGCGTCGGGGCACGCCCTCGTGATCCATAGATCGATCTGGCCGGACCCGCTTTATTCTTCAGGCCTTGCCAGAGATCATATGTGTATCCCTGAGCAGTTTTGTCTCTGTCTTTACGGCAAGGTGGTACGGGCTGGTGTTCGGCTTGGGTTGCCGCTTTGTCCCGACCACGTGGTGGTCGGTCAGTCACATTGTGCACTGATGGCACGGGCTCCAACGCCTCGTCATTGAACTGAGGTAGTAATTTGTGCTTCAGGTAACTTTTGAGTGGTCTCTTGAGGCCGTACTCCTCGGCTTCCAGGACATTAGTCCATCTGTCATTGAGCAAATCTTGATTAGCTTGAAGCTGTTGCTGCTTCTTTTTCAGGCTCCTTGCAGTGGCTATTAGCCGGCGCTTGAAGCGCTCCTGCTCGAGAGGTTCCTCAGGCACGATAAAATCCTCATTGCCGTGGCTCACCTCATCCTCAAAGAGTGGAAGATTATTGCTGTCCTCCGAGTCTTCGTGCGTAGCCTGTTCATCAGGGATGACTCGCCCATCTTCACATTCATCTTGTTCGGAAGTTGCCTCAACGGGGTCTTCATTGTCTTTGGCGCCGTCCGGAGTGTTATCTTGTCCCGTGCCGGTGTTGTTGTCTTTGTTGCGGCGTGATTTAGAGCGGCGCCGCTGACGCTGACATTTTGGTTGTATCTCAGGAGGTTTATCCTCAACTGGATCTTCCTTGTCATCGCCGCTATTCTCTTTTGGTGCACACACCATGTATACGTCATACGAGGAAGTGGCCGTCCAGCGTTCGGTAAACGGCGGGTTTTGGGCCTCTTCTTCTCCAGCATCGTCATCCATACCGTCGATGTAGTCGGAGCCGTAATCGAGCATGTCAGTTAAGTCTTCGACAGTGGCTATTAAGTGGGTGGGGGGTGATGTCTACTACACAACCTTCTTCTTGTAGACATTGATGGGCCTCCAAGTGCAGAGGTTTGTAGGACAGTAGCAAATTTCCCTCAAGTGGATGACCTAAGGTTTATCAATCCGTAGGAGGCGTAGGATGAAGATGGTCTCTCTCAAGCAACCCTGCAACCAAATAACAAAGAGTCTCTTGTGTCCCCAACACACCCAATAGAATGGTAAATTGTATATGTGCACTAGTTCGGCGAAGAGATGGTGATACAAGTGGTATATGGATAGTAGATATGGGTATTTGTAATCTGAAAATATAAAAACAGCAAGGTAACTAATGATAAAAGTGAGCACAAACGGTATTGCAATGCCTTGAAACAAGGCCTAGGGTTCATACTTTCGCTAGTGCAAATTCCCTCAACAATAATAACATAATTGGATCACATAACTATCCCTCAACATGCAACAAAGAGTCACTAAAAAGTCACTAATAGCGGAGAACAAACGAAGAGATTATGGTAGGGTACAAAACCACCTCAAGGTTATTCTTTCCAATCAATCAGTTGGGCTATTCCTATAGGTGTCACAAACAGCCCTAGAGTTCGTACTAGAATAACACCTTAAGACACAAATCAACCAAAACCCTAATGTCACCTAGATACTCCAATGTCACCTCAAGTATCCGTGGGTATGATTATACGATATGCATCACAAAATCTCAGATTCATCTATTCAACCAACACATAGAACCTCAAAGAGTGCCCCAAAGTTCCTACCGGAGAATCACGACAAAAACGTGTGCCAACCCCTATGCATAGGCGGAAGAAGTACGCCAGGGGGGCCATGAGGGGCCCACGAGGGTGGAGGGCGCGCCTAGAGGGGGTGGGCGCGCCCCTACCTCGTGGCCTCCTCGAAGCTTCCTTTACGTAGACTCCAAGTCTCCCGGGTTGGTTTCCTTCCAAAAATGAGTTCCGTGAAGTTTCAGGTCAATTGGACTCCGTTTGATTTTCCTTTTCTTCGATATACTAAAACAAGGTAAAAACAGAAACTGGCACTGGGCTCTGGGTTAATAGGTTAGTCCCAAAAAATGATATAAAAGTGTATAATAAAGCCCATAAACATCCAAAGCAGTAGATAATATAGCATGGAGCAACCAAAAATTATAGATACGTTGGAGACGTATCGGGGGGGGGGGGGGGGGGAAGCGAAATTCTCCGTCATCAGCCTCTAGTTCGAACCAGATATAATTCGGTTGTGAGTCCCCCGCTAAGGAGGAGTGTTTTTAATGAGTTTAGCACGTCGCCTAAAGGCGAGTGCCGGAAGATGTCCGCGGAGCTGAATTCAATGATCGACGCCCGATCAAGCTCGCCATGCACGGACGCACATGCTTCGGAACTTGTAGCTGGAAACGTGTCCGAGGTTCTGGTAACACAGACCTCACTTGAGGTTGGGTCTGTGTGTGGATCCAACGCCGCTGAGTGTGCGGCCTCCATGGCGGGGTTGAGCCTCCCGTCCTTGGATGGCGTGATCTGCTCCCGATATAGAGCCGGAGCAGTTGCACGTTCTATCTCATGGGTGTGGTTCGATGACAGATTTAAGTCATGTTCATCATAGTGATAGGGAGCGGCTACTGCTGCGGTCTCGAATCCGTCGAAGATCAAGTCTCCGCGGATGTCCGCGACATAGTTCAAGCTTCCAAATCTGACCTGATGGCCAGGGGCGTAGCTATAGATCTGCTCTAGATGGCCAAGCGAGTTGGCCCGCAATACGAAGCCACCGAACACGAAGATCTGTCCGGGGAGGAAGGTTTCTCCCCAGGCAATGTTGTTGTGGATGATTGACGGGGCCATCGAACTTCTTGACGATGACACATCAGAACTCTCAATGAAAGCACCAATGTCGGTGTCGAAGACGGTGGATCTTGGGTAGGGGGTCTTGAACTGTGCGTCTGAGGTTGATGGTTATAGGAGACAGGGAATACAATGTTTACCCAGGTTCAAGCCCTCTCGATGGAGGTAAAACCCTATGTCCTGCTAGATTAATATTGATGAGTATGGGGGTTACAAGAGTTGATCTACCACGGGATCGTAATGGCTAAAACCCTAGAAGTCTAGCCTATCTGATTATGATTGTCCCTATGCAATAAATCCCCTGGTTTATATAGACACCGGAGGGGACTAGGGTTGTACAAAGTCAGTTACATAGAAAGGAAATAGTACGTCCGGCCGCCTAGCTTGCCATCCATGCAAAGGAGAGTCCTATCCGGACACGGGAGAAAGTCTTCTATCTTGTATCTTCATGGCCCAATAGTCCGGCCCATGTCCAACAGGCCGGACGCCCGAGGACCCCTTAGTCCAGGACTCCCTCACTAGCGGCCTTCAAACACAGCATCCGCGATGAATGGCTCGCCCGACACCTCGGCTAAGAAAAGCCGAAGTCCATGGAAGCCCTTACAACACTAATGACGCGCTTCTGCATGGGCGAGGATAGCTGGCTAGCCCGTAGCGGTAACAGTACCAACGACCCCGGCACTTCCGAAGCCCGAAATGGCAACGGAAGGCTCCAACACAACAAACATAAGCGTCGGAACAACAATGATGATACAGAGAATACGGCAGTCAACGCCAGATTCAGTGGCTCCAAATCTGGTCAATGGAAGAAGCCATTCAAACGAAACAAAGACGGTTCATCAAGCCTGGACCGAATACTTGATCGACCCTACCAGATCTACGACACTCCTGATAAGCCTGCAAACCATACCAACAGAAGTTGTTGGTTCTTCAAACAGGCCGGCAAGTTAAATGCCGAACATAAGGAGAAAGGGTCGCCCAGTGAGGATGACGACGAGGAACCTCGCGCACCGAAAACAGGGGGTCAGAAGAAATCCCCCCCCCCCCCGCCCCCCCGAAGTCAAAATGGTGAACATGATATACGTCACCCATATCCCCAAGAGGGAGCACAAGCGCGCGCTAAGGTACGTCTATGCGATAGAGCCAGTCACCCCAAAATTGAACGCATGGCCAGCCTGTCCGATCACCTTTGATCGCAGGACCATCCGACCAGTATCCATCACGGAGGTTCGGTCGCATTAGTCCTTGATCCAATCATCAATGGATTCCACCTTACGCGAGTCCTCATGGATGGCAGCAGCAGCCTTAACCTGCTCTATCAGGACACAGTCCGCAAGATGGGTATTGATCCATCAAGAATCAAGCCCACTAAAACTACCTTCAAAGGAGTGATACCCGGTGTAGAGGCCCACTTCACGGGCTCAATCGCATTGGAAGTGGTCTTCGGCTCGCCGGACAACTTCCAAAGCGAAGACTTGATCTTCGATATCGTCCCCTTCCGCAGTGGCTACCACGCACTGCTCGGACAACCACATTCGCTCGTTTCAATGCAGTCCCGCACTATGCCTATCTCAAACTCAAGATGTCCGGACCACGCGGTGTTATAATAGTGAATGGAAACATGGAACGCTCCCTCCACACTGAGGAGCACACCGCGGCCCTGGCAGCGGAAGTACAGGGTGGCCTCATCAAGCCAGCCATTACGTTGGCGGTCGAGTCCTCGAACACTGTCAAACGAGTTCGGACTACCCCACCATCCGACAGTCCAGCTCTTCAGGAGCTCGATGAGCAATTCGGCCTCCATCTCATCCCCTACCGAATTGTGGCATACCTACCACACGTACATAATTACGCACTAACAATACCATGGGAAAAAAGGGAGGCAAAATAAGGACAATGTCTGCAATACGGCTAGACCCTATCAGGCCACTTACATTTCCTTTTTCTTTTCTCTTTTTACAGGTTCCTTACAACCCACACCACCTTTTCGGCGGTGCCAAAGCCTCTTTATGTGGCCTATTATGAAAACACCAGTCGATGTTCCTCTCGAAGGATAATATACCAAGGAGAAAAGAAACATAGACGCGTGCCAGAGTACCTAAAGGATCTTTAAAGATCGCCTCGCCCACTTTCAGGACGTGTGCACAGCTTCCCCTTGTGTTCGGCATGTAAGGTAGCCTTGTTGCTTATTGCACTATTTGCATCAATACGTTTTGACGTATCAATCAGACTGCTATGGAAACAGTTTTTGGCCCAAACCTACATGGCGTTGGCTTATCTCTCAACATATGTTTCCCTGTTTTTGTCCGATTGTCATGTACACCTTGGTATGACCTAAATCGCCAGGGGATCTATTAAGCCATGTACATCTTTTAAATACTAAAATAGAGTCCGAACACTTTCACAAGTGCAATTCGGCGTCCCGAATATAGCATTATATGCATTGGCTCCGAATCATGTCTTTGGTCAATAGTTGGGTTGCCCGGCTCCTGTTCTTGCTACCTTACGTTCCGTCTGATCGGCTAGTGTAGTAAAGGGAGAACTACTTGGATTGTGTTTCTGGTTTACCCGGACAAACACCTCAGTAGAGAAAGCCGAAAACTGACTGTCATGATGCAGCGAGAGCTGGTCAGCTATTCAGTGACTAAGTATAATTCTCTTGCTATTTTTTCCGCATTATGCGATAGGATGGCCTCCACCCGGCCGGGCATTCACAACACCCAAGTTTGGATAATCAAACAATACTAGGGGCTGCACCCGCACTCCCATTATAAAACTCCTATGGCTAAGTGAGGGTGATAAAGCCGTATAGTCCGATTGCCTGGTTCGCCGCACTAACACCTCCTTCACGGACTAGTACGTTGGGTCAAGTGTGTTTAAGTGTTATCCCGAACACCACCGTACTACCTATGTGGGGGCTGAAGCTGACGACTGGCCAACTCTCAGATATCATAAACAGCCGCACATGAGGAGATATTTTAAAGTAAAATAAGCAACATATCATACATAAGCCTTGTTTCATGATACAAAATTGGACAACATAGATACATTCATTCAAAAATGATGCCCTTCGAACATTGGCCCTCTAAAATGAGGGATCCTTTCAGGACATCATCAAAGTACCGCTCCGGCGTGTAGTGCTCTTTGCCAGCGGGCGGTCCCTCGGTTGCAAGCTTGATGGCGTCCATCTTCGCCCACTGCACCTTGACACGGGCGAAGGCCATCCGCGCACCTTTAATACAGACCGACCGCTTCATGGCATCAAGCCGAGGGCAGGCGCTGACCAGCGCTTCACGAGACCGAAGTAGCTACTGGGCATGGGTTCGGCGGGCCAAAGGCGGATTATCAAATCCCTCATGGCCAATTCAGCCACCCTATGCAGCTCGGTCCATTGCTTCAGTTGATCGCTGAGGGGCACAGGATGCTCTGGCGCAAGGTACCGCGACCAGAACAGTTTCTCCATTGAGCTCCCCTCTTTGGCCCAGAAGAACTCCGCAGCATCAGCAACACTCCGGGGCAGGTCCGCAAACACTCCTGGAGAACTCCAAATCCGGGTTAGAAAGATATACCTTTTATTCACAAATTTGCTCTGCATGTTAAAGGCCTTACCCGCCGCAATTTGCTTTGCCTCTTGGATCTCCCGGACAGCGCTTCGGCCCGGGCTTCCTGTGTGCTTTGGAGTGCCTTAGCAAGTTCGGAATTTTTCTCCGTACTCTTGCGCTCTAAGGACTCGCATTTTCCTATGGCATCTTTGAGCTCTTGCTGGAATTCCTCCACCCGCAACTCATGTCGAAGGTGGGAGGCTCGTTCCTCTTCCGCCTCCTTCTTTGCCTCGGCCTACGCACTCTTGAGGACCTCGACCTCGGACGTGTCAGCTATAAACATAATTATGAAACTCATTGAGATACTACATCATAGCTGGCATCGTTTCAGACGTGCTTTTGTATTACATACCTTGCTTTTCTTCTAACTTCCGCCTTAGCTCGGATGCTTCGGCGGCATGGGAAGTTGAGGCCTGTTTCGCAGCCTACTTGTTTAAACAGATATGTGCGTTAGTCTCCTGCATGAGTTATTAGATCCTCTATTCGGTTTTCTTTCCGAACACCGAACAGAGTCTCAGGGGCTACTATCTATACACATGCATTCTTTTATATAGCTAAAAACACTGTAAAGCACATACCTCAAAGCCTCTTAAAAGGCTAGTGTAGGCCTCGCTCAGTCCGCTTTTCGTGGACTGAACCTTTTCAGTCACCATACCCATAATGGTACGATGTTCTTCCACAATAATGGGGCCCTGAAGCGCTCTCATCAGAGTGTCCGACACCTCTGCATTGACAGAGGATGCCGGTGTTGTAGCCGTGCCCCCTTCCAGTAAGGAAGGTTGCTCCTTCGTCTCCGGAACCATGTGGGTTTCCGGAATGACATTTGGTTGGGGGCCAAAATAGACATGGCCCCCGTCTCCAGTCTCCATGGGGGTCGGTTCCCCCATGTTCTCGATAGCCGAGGTGTCACCCTTCGGCACCGTCTTGGCAACCTCCGGTACATCTCCCTATTCTGGAAGGGTCCTTTGGGAGGACACCTCGGTGTTATCCGCGGCAGTGGGGGAGGAAGCTGGTGGAGGCAAATTGCACTCCATCATGTTCGGACCCAGCGAATTCCCAGAACCGGACTGCAGCACACAATTTAAATGCATTACAACTATAAGCCAGAAAAGCCGGACATATATATACCTTTGAGTACTTACGATCCGGCCAGGGGCTTCGGCCTGGGGCGCCACTCATCGGCGTCTGATTCGGAGTCACCCGTAAGGGACATCCTCCCTTTCTTGGACGCCTCCGCCTCTTTTCTTCCTCTCCCCCTTAGGGGGTGGGAGTTGCTCTCTTCCTCCTCCTCTTCCTCTTCGTCAGGGGAGGAGAGGGTTCCGATGTCCTCGGACACTACGTCCGAAGCACCCTTACGGCGAAGGCCGCTCTTGGCCTCCTTGTCTTTCTTTTCCGGCGCCTGGTACGGCGCTGGAACCAGGATCCTCGTCAATAGAGGAATAGCTGGGTCTTCGGGCAGCGGAGCCGAACAGTGAATCCGGTCCGCTTTCTTCATCCAGCCCTGTGAAAGTTAATGGGAAGTTTAGCATGCTTCTCGTACTCGCAAAAGTAAGGTTATCAAAGAACTTACGGGGGTCGCAACATGGATACTGTCGTAGCCGAGGTCCTCGGTTGTCTCCGGCCATGACTTCTGGTTCTTGAAGAGCAGCTTCCACATGTCTTCGTGCTTTGTGCTAAAGAACCACTGCAGGGTCCGGGGACCGACCGGGTTGAAATTCCACATGGGCTCTTGACGCGCCTGACAGGGGAGTATCCGGCGGAAGAGCATCACTTGTATCATGCTGGCGAGGTTGGTATTTTTATCTACCATGCTCTTAATGCGCTTCTCCAGCATTGTTACCTCGTCAGACGATGCCCAGTCCAGGCCCTTATTGAGCCAGGATGTCAGCTGCATTGGGGGCCCGGACTTGAACTCCGTAGGAGCAGCCCATGTGGAGTCATGGAGCTCTGTGACATAGAACCACCCCTGCTACCATCCCTTCACGGTCTCCACAAAGGTGCCCCTTGGGCCAAGTGACATTGGGAAGTTTGCTCACCATAGTGCCACCGCAATCCGCGTGCTAGCCGTCCACCACTTTCGGATTCACATTGAAGACCTTGAGCCACAGGCCGAAGTAGGGGGAAACACGAAGGAATGCCTTGCATACGACGATGAGCGCCGAAATGTTGAAGAAAGAATTTGGGGCTAGATCATGAAAATCTAACCCATAGTAGAATACGAGGCCGCAGATGAAAGGATGAAGGGCAAACCCCAGTCCATGGAGGAAATCGGGGATGAAAACTACCCTCTCATTAGGCTTTGGTGTGGGGATGATCTGCTTTTTGGCCGGGAGCCGGTGGGCGATCTCCTTGGCCAGATACCCCGCCTCCCGGAGTTTCTTGATATTTTTCTCCGCGACGGAGGAAGCCATCCACTTGCCCTGCGCTCCAGATCCGTACATGGCTGGAGTACTTTCTGGGAATGGAGAGGATTGAAGCTTGGGCGCTGGAGCTTGAGGGCGGATGGGCTGAGGAAGGGGAATGCGTGGGGTAAAAAGGGGGAATCTTATCTCCTTATAAAGGCAGTGAATATCATGCGTCCCCCACGAGCCTTAAAGCTCGCCTATTTCCAAGGGTTCATGCGAAACGGCACGGGTGGTTTTCCCAAACCCGTATTGATGAGAATCTCGTAATAAGGGGGCACGATCTCTGTTTTGATGAGACGTGTCGTCGGTGGTTGCGTCTCTAAACGTGAAACAGGAGGCCGAAATGTGGTTTGAAATAATAAAATGGCCGGACGTAACGTCTCGCTAGTAAAATCTTCGGAGGATAGGACTTATTTGTGTTATGCCCTTGTGATTCAGAGGTATGACTGTTGTACAGAGCCAGATATAGTACTGACGATCAACTACTTCGAAGTATTCGGAGGAGGAACCCGCCTTGCAATGCCGAAGACAATCTGCACGCCGGACACATCGACATTGAAGACTGGTTCAGGGGCTACTGAGGGAGTCCAGGATAACGGGGTCCTCGGGCGTTTGGGCTATGTGATATGGGCCGGACTAGTGGGTCGTGGAGATAGAAGACGGAAGACTTGCCCCGTGTCCGGATGAGACTCTCCTTGGCGTGGAAGGCAAGTTTAGCGTGCGGATATGAAGATTCCTTTCTCTGTAAACCGACTATGTACAAACCCTAGCCCCCTCCGGTGTCTATATAAACCGGAGGGTTTAGTCTGTAGTCACAATCATAATCATACAGGCTAGAGAATTAGGGTTTAGCCATTACAATCTCATGGTAGATCAACTCTTGTAACCCCTATATTCATCAAAGTCAATCAAGCAGGACGTAGGGTATTACCTCCATCAAGAGGGCCCGAACCTGGGCAAACATCGTGTCCCCTATCTCCTGTTACCATCGATCTTTGACGCACATTTCGGGACCCCCTACCAAAGATCTGCTAGTTTTGACACTGACAGCCGCCGCTGTCCTTGGGGCAGCACCCCGCGTGGTCCCCAAACACCCTCACGAAGAGGGTCATGGCGCCATCGTACTTGAAGTGGAGGGTGCACTGATAACCCACAAGTATAGGGGATCGCAACAGTTTTCGAGGGTAGAGTATTCAACCCAAATTTATAGATTCGACACAAGGGGAGCCAAAGAATATTTGAAGGTATTAGTAGCTGAGTTGTCTATACAACCACACCTGGAGATTAATTATCTCCAGCAAAGTGATCAGTAGCACAGTAGTTTGATAGTTTTGATAGTAGTGACAGTAGCAATAGTAACAGAAACAGTGATAGCAATAATTTTGTAGCAAGTGTAACAGTGATTATAGCAGTAGTAACTTAGCAGAAACAATATGGAAAAGTTCGTAGGCATTGGATCGGTGACTTGTTAGATGATATTCATCATGAGACATTTATAACCTAGGGCGATACAACACTAGCTCCAGTTCATCGATATAATGTAGGCATGTATTCCGTAAATAGTCATACGTGCTTTATTAAAAGAACTTGCATGACATCTTTTGTCCTACCCTCCCGTGGCAACGGGGTCCATATTGGAGACTAAGGGATATTAAGGCCTCCTTTTAATAGATAACCGAAACAAAGCATTAACACATAGAGAATACATGAACTCCTCAATCTACGGTCATCACCGGGAGTGGGCCCGGTTGTTGTCACCCCGGGGTTGCCGGATCATAACCGTAGTAGGTGACTATAACTTGCAAGATCGGATCTAAAATATGGATATAATGATGATAACATAAACGGTTCAGATCTAAAATCATGCCACCTGTGTTGGGTTTCGTAGTAATTTCAAAAATTTCCCTACGCACACGCAAGATCATGGTGATGCAAAGCAACGAGAGGGGGAGTATGATCTACATACCTAGTAGATCGACAACAGAAGGGTTTGGTTGATGTAGTCGTACGTCTTCACGATCCGACCGATCAAGCACCGAAACTACGACACCTCCGAGTTCTAGCACACGTTCAGCTCGATGACGATCCCCGGACTCCGATCCAGCAAAGTGTCGGGGAAGAGTTCCGTCAGCACGACGGCGTGGTGACGATCTTGATGTGCTACTGCTGCAGGGCTTCGCCTAAGCACCGCTACAATATAATCGAGGACTATGGTGGCTGGGGGCGCCGCACACGGCTAAGGAATAGATCACGTGGATCAACTTGTGTGTTCTAGGGTGCCTCTGCCTCAGTATATAAAGGACCAAAGGGGGGAGGCTGGCCGGCCACATAGGGCGCGCCAGGAGAGTCCTACTCCCTCTGGGAGTAGGATTCCCCCCCCCCAATCCTAGTTGGAATAGGACTTGTGGAGGGGGGGAAAGAGAGAGAGGGGCCGGCCCCCTCTCCTTGTCCAATTCAGACCAAGGGAGGGGAGGGGCGCGCGGCCCATGTAGGGCTGCCTCTTCTCTTTTCCACTAAGGCCCATCATGGCCCATTTAGCTCCCGGGGGGTTCCGGTAAACCTCCCGGTACTCCGGTAAAATCCCGGTTTCACCCGAAACACTTCCGATATCCAAACATAGGCTTCCAATATATCAATCTTTCTGTCTCGACCATTTCGAGACTCCTCGTCATGTCCGTGATCACATCCGGGACTCCGAACAACCTTCGGTACATCAAAATGCATAAACTCATAATATAACTGTCATCGTAACCTTAAGCGTGCGGACCCTACGGGTTCGAGAACAATGTAGACATGACCGAGACATGTCTCCAGTCAATAACCAATAGCGGGACCTGGATGCCCATATTGGCTCCTACATATTCTACGAAGATCTTTTATCGGTCAGACCGCATAACAACATACGTCGTTCCCTTTGTCATCGGTATGTTACTTGCCCGAGATTCGATCGTCGGTATTCCAATACCTAGTTCAATCTCATTGCCGGCAAGTCTCTTTACTCGTTCTGTAATACATCATCCCGCAACTAACTCATTTAGTTGCAATGCTTGCAAGGCTTAAGTGATGTGCATTACCGAGAGGGCCCAGAGATACCTCTCCGACAATCGGAGTGACAAAACCTAATCTCGAAATACGCCAACCCAACATGTACCTTTGGAGACACCTGTAGTACTCCTTTATAATCACCCAGTTACGTTGTGACGTTTGGTAGTACCCAAAGTGTTCCTCCGGTAAACGGGAGTTGCATAATCTCATAGTTATAGGAACATGTATAAGTCATGAAGAAAGCAATAACAACATACTAAACGATCGGGTGCTAAGCTAATAGAATGGGTCATGTCAATCAGATCATTCTCTCAATGATGTGATCCCGTTAATCAAATAACAACTCATTGTTCATGGTTAGGAAATTTAACCATCTTTGATTAACGAGCCAGTCAAGTAGAGGCATACTAGTGACACTTTGTTTGTCTATGTATTCACACATGTATTATGTTTCCGGTTAATATAATTCTAGCATGAATAATAAACATTTATCATGATTATAAGGAAATAAATAATAACTTTATTATTGCCTCTAGGGCATATTTCTTCAGTCTCCCACTTGCACTAGAGTCAATAATCTAGATTACAAAGTAATGATTCTAACACCCATGGAGCCTTGGTGCTGATCATGTTTTGCTCGTGGAAGAGGCTTAGTCAACGGGTCTGCAATATTCAGATCCGTATGTATCTTGCAAATCTCTATGTCTCCCACCTGGACTAGATCCCTGATGGAATTAAAGCGTCTCTTGATGTGCTTAGTTCTCTTGTGAAATCTGGACTCCTTTGCCAAGGCAATTGCACCAGTATTGTCAGAAAAGATTTTCATTGGACTCGATGCACTAGGTATGACACCCAGATCGGATATGAACTCCTTCATTTGCTGCTTCCGAAGCAGCTATGTACTCCGCTTCACATGTAGATCCCGCTACAACGCTTTGTTTAGAACTGCACCAACTGACACCTCCACCGTTTAATGTAAACACATATCCGGTTTGCGATTTAGAATCGTCCGGATCAGTGTCAAAGCTTGCATCAACGTATCCTTTTACGATGAGCTCTTTGTCACCTCCATATATGAGAAACATATCCTTAGTCCTTTTCAGGTATTTCAGGATGTTCTTGACCGCTGTCCAGTGATCCACTCCTGGATTACTTTGGTACCTCCCTGCTAGACTTATAGCAAGGCACACATCAGGTCTGGTACACAGCATTGCATACATGATAGATCCTATGGCTGATGCATAGGGAACATCTTTCATATTCTCTCTATCTTCTGCAGTGGTCGGGCATTGAGTCTTACTCAACTTCACACCTTGTAACACAGGCAAGAACCCTTTCTTTGCATGATCCATTTTGAACTTCTTCAAAATTTTGTCAAGGTACGTGGTTTGTGAAAGTCCAATTAAGCGTTTTGATCTATCTCTATAGATCTTAATGCCTAATATGTAAGCAGCTTCACCGAGGTCTTTCATTGAAAAACTCTTATTCAAGTATCCCTTTATGCTATCCAGAAATTCTATATCATTTCCAATTAGTAATATGTCATCTACAAATAATATCAGAAATGCTACAGAGCTCCCACTCACTTTCTTTTAAATACAGGCTTCTCCAAAAGTCTGTATAAAACCAAATGCTTTGATCACACTATCAAAGCGTTTATTCCAACTCCAAGAGGCTTGCACCAGTCCATAAATGGATCGCTGGAGCTTGCACACTTTGTTAGCTCCCTTTGGATCGACAAAACCTTCTGGTTGCATCATATACAACTCTTCTTCCAGAAATCCATTCAGGAATGTAGTTTTGACATCTATCTGCCAAATTTCATAATCATAAAATGCGGCAATTGCTAACATGATTCGGACAGACTTAAGCATCGCTACGGGTGAGAAGGTCTCATCGTAGTCAATCCATTGAACTTGCCGAAAACCTTTTGCGACAAGTCGAGCTTTGTAGACAGTAATATTACCGTCAGCGTCAGTCTTCTTCTTGAAGATCCATTTATTCTCAATTGCTTGCCGATCATCGGGCAAGTCAACCAAAGTCCATACTTTGTTCTCATACATGGATCCCATCTCAGATTTCATGGCTTCAAGCCACTTTGCGGAATCTGGGCTCACCATTGCTTCTTCATAGTTCGTAGATTCATCATGATCTAGTAGCATGACTTCCATAACGGGATTACCGTACCACTCTGGTGCGGATCTTACTCTGGTTGATCTACGAGGTTCAGTAGTATCTTGTTCTGAAGTTTCATGATCATCATCATTAGCTTCCTCACTAATTGGTGTAGGTGTCATAGAAACAGTTTTCTGTGATGTACTACTTTCCAATAAGGGAGCAGGTACAGTTACCTCGTCAAGTTCTACTTTCCTCCCACTCACTTCTTTCGAGAGAAACTCCTTCTCCAGAAAGTTTCCGAATTTAGCAACAAAAGTCTTGCCTTCGGATATGTGATAGAAGGTGTATCCAATAGTTTCCTTTGGATATCCTATGAAGACACATTTCTCCGATTTGGGTTCGAGCTTATCAGGTTGAAGCTTTTTCACATAAGCATCGCAGCCCCAAACTTTCAGAAACGACAACTTTGGTTTCTTGCCAAACCACAGTTCATAAGACGTCGTCTCAACGGATTTTGATGGTGCCCTATTTAACGTGAATGCAGCCGTCTCTAGAGCGTATCCCCAAAACGATAGCGGTAAATCAGTAAGAGACATCATAGATCGCACCATATCCAGTAAAGTACGATTACGACGTTTGGACACACCATTACGCTGAGGTGTTCCGGGTGGCGTGAGTTGCGAAACTATTCCACAATTTTTCAAATGTACACCAAACTCGTAACTCAAATATTCTCCTCCACGATCAGATCGTAAAAACTTTATTTTCTTGTTACGATGATTTTCAACTTCACTCTGAAATTCCTTGAACTTTTCAAATGTTTCAGACTTATGTTTCATTAAGTAGATATACCCATATCTGCTTAAATCATCTATGAAGGTGAGAAAATAGCGATATCCGCCACGAGCCTCAATATTCATCGGACCACATACATCTGTATGTATGATTTCCAACAAATCTGTTGCTCTCTCCATAGTACCGGAGAACGGCGTTTTAGTCATCTTGCCCATGAGGCACGGTTCGCAAGTACCAAGTGATTCATAATCAAGTGTTTCCAAAAGTCCATCAGTATGGAGTTTCTTCATGCGCTTTACACCGATATGACCTAAACGGCAGTGCCACAAATAAGTTGCACTCTCATTATCAACTCTGCATCTTTTGGCTTCAACATTATGAATATGTGTGTTACTACTATCGAGATTCAACAAGAATAGACCACTCTTCAAGGGTGCATGACCATAAAAGATATTACTCATATAAATAGCACAACCATTATTCTCTGATTTAAATGAATAACCGTCTCGCATCAAACAAGATCCAGATATAATGTTCATGCTTAACGCTGGCACCAAATAACAATTATTTAGGTCTAATACTAATCCCGAAGGTAGATGTAGAGGTAGCGTGCCGACTGCGATCACATGGACTTTGGAATCGTTTCCCACACGCATCGTCACCTCGTCCTTAACCAATCTTCGCTTGATCCGTAGTCCCTGTTTCGAGTTGCAAATATTAGCAACAGAACCAGTATCAAATACCCAGGTGCTACTGCGAGCATTAGTAAGGTACACATCAATAACATGTATATCACATATACCTTTGTTCACCTTGCCATCCTTCTTATCCGCCAAATACTTGGGGCACTTCCGCTTCCAGTGACCAGTCTGCTTGCAATAGAAGCACTCAGTTTCAGGCTTAGGTACAGGTTTGGGTTTCTTCTCTTGAGTAGCAACTTGCTTGCCGTTCTTTTTGAAGTTCCCCTTCTTCTTCCCTTTGCCCTTTTTCTTGAAACTAGTGGTCTTGTTGACCATCAACACTTGATGCTCCTTCTTGATTTCTACCTCCGCAGCTTTCAGCATCGCGAAGAGCTCGGGAATAGTCTTATTCATCCCTTGCATATTATAGTTCATCACGAAGCTCTTGTAGCTTGGTGGCAGTGATTGGAGAATTCTGTCAATGACGCAATCATCTGGAAGATTAACTCCCAATTGAATCAAGTGATTATTATACCCAGACATTTTGAGTATATGCTCACTAACAGAACTGTTCTCTTCCATCTTGCAGCTATAGAACTTATTGGAGACTTCATATCTCTCAATCCGGGCATTTGCTTGAAATATTAACTTCAACTCCTGGAACATCTCATATGCTCCATGACGTTCAAAACGTCATTGAAGTCCCGATTCTAGGCCGTAAAGCATGGCACACTGAACTATCGAGTAGTCATCAGCTTTGCTCTGCCAGACGTTCATAACATCCGGCGTTGCTCCTGCAGCAGGCCTGGCACCCAGCGGTGCTTCCAGGACATAATTCTTCTGTGCAGCAATGAGGATAATCCTCAAGTTACGGACCCAGTCCGTGTAATTGCTACCATCATCTTTCAACTTTGCTTTCTCAAGGAACGCATTAAAATTCAACGGAACAACAACACGAGCCATCTATCTACAATCAAACATAAACAAGCAAGATACTAATCAGGTACTAAGTTTCATGATAAATTAAAGTTCAGTTAATTTACTCAAAGAACTCCCACTTAGATAGACATCCCTCTAATCCTCTAAGTGATTACGTGATCCAAATCAACTAAACCATGTCCGATCATCACGTGAGATGGAGTAGTTTCATTGGTGAACATCATTATGTTGATCATATCTACTATATGATTCACGCTCGACCTTTCGGTCTCCGTGTTCCGAGGCCATATCTGTATATGCTTGGCTCGTCAAGTATAACCTGAGTATTCCGCGTGTGCAACTGTTTTGCACCCGTTGTATTTGAACGTAGAACCTATCACACCCGATCATCACGTGGTGTCTCAGCACGAAGAACTTTCGCAACGGTGCATACTCAGGGAGAACACTTCTTGATAATTTAGTGAGAGATCATCTTATAATGCTACCGTCAATCAAAGCAAGATAAGATGCATAAAAGATAAACATCACATGCAATCAATATAAGTGATATGATATGGCCATCATCATCTTGTGCTTGTGATCTCCATCTCCGAAGCACCGTCGTGATCACCATCGTCATCGGCGTGACACCTTGATCTCCATCGTAGCATCGTTGTCGTCTCGCCAAGCTTGTGCTTCCACAACTATCGCTACCGTTTAGTGATAAAGTAAAGCATTACATCGCGATTGCATTGCATACAATAAAGCGACAACCATATGGCTCCTGCCGGTTGCCGATAACTCGGTTACAAAACATGATCATCTCATACAATAAAATTCAGCATCATGTCTTGACCATATCACATCACAACATGCCCTGCGAAAACAAGTTAGACGTCCTCTACTTTGTTGTTGCAAGTTTTACGTGGCTGCTACGGGCTTAAGTAAGAACCAATCTCACCTACGCATCAAAACCACAACGATAGTTTGTCAATTTGACTCCGTTTTAACCTTCGCAAGGACCGGGCGTAGCCATACTTGGTTCAACTAAAGTTGGAGAAACTGTCACCCACAAGCCACCTCTGTGCAAAGCACGTCGGGAGAACCGGTCTCGCGTAAGCGTACGCGTAATGTCGGTCTGGGCCGCTTCATCCAACAATACCGCCGAACCAAAGTATGACATGCTGGTAGGCAGTATGACTTATATCGCCCACAACTCACCTGTGTTCTACTCGTGCATATAACATCAACATATAAAACCTAGGCTCGGATGCCACTGTTGGGTTTCGTAGTAATTTCAAAAATTTCATTACGCACACGCAAGATCATGGTGATGCAAAGCAACGAGAGGGGGAGTATGATCTACATACCTAGTAGATCGACAACGGAAGCGTTTGGTTGATGTAGTCGTACGTCTTCACGATCCGTCCGATCA
The DNA here is from genome assembly GCF_003073215.2 of Triticum urartu. NCBI lineage: Eukaryota > Viridiplantae > Streptophyta > Magnoliopsida > Poales > Poaceae > Triticum > Triticum urartu. Next base: position 165,750,514 of record NC_053024.1, on the reverse strand, counting down.
AGCACCGAAACTACGGCACCTTCGAGTTCTAGCACACGTTCAGCTCGATGACGATCCCCGGACTCCGATCCAGCAAAGTATCGGGGAGGAGTTCCGTCAGCACGACGGCGTGGTGACGATCTTGACGTGCTACTGCTGCAGGGCTTCGCCTAAGCACCGCTACAATATAATCGAGGACTATGGTGGCTGGGGGCGCCGCACACGGCTAAGGAATAGATCACGTGGATCAACTTGTGTGTTCTAGGGTGCCTCTGCCTCAGTATATAAAGGACCAAAGGGGGGAGGCTGGCCGGCCACATAGGGCACGCCAGGAGAGTCCTACTCCCTCTGGGAGTAGGATTCCCCCCCCCCAATCCTAGTTGGAATAGGACTTGTGGAGGGGGGGAAAGAGAGAGAGGGGCCGGCCCCCTCTCCTTGTCCAATTCAGACCAAGGGAGGGGAGGGGCGCGCGGCCCATGTAGGGCTGCCTCTTCTCTTTTCCACTAAGGCCCATCATGGCCCATTTAGCTCCCGGGGGGTTCCGGTAACCTCCCGGTACTCCGGTAAAATCCCGGTTTCACCCGAAACACTTCCGATATCCAAACATAGGCTTCCAATATATCAATCTTTCTGTCTCGACCATTTCGAGACTCCTCGTCATGTCCGTGATCACATCCGGGACTCCGAACAACCTTCGGTACATCAAAATGCATAAACTCATAATATAACTGTCATCGTAACCTTAAGCGTGCGGACCCTACGGGTTCGAGAACAATGTAGACATGACCGAGACATGTCTCCAGTCAATAACCAATAGCGGGACCTGGATGCCCATATTGGCTCCTACATATTCTACGAAGATCTTTATCGGTCAGACCGCATAACAACATACGTCATTCCCTTTGTCATCGGTATGTTACTTGCCCGAGATTCGATCGTCGGTATTCCAATACCTAGTTCAATCTCGTTGCCGACAAGTCTCTTTACTCGTTCTATAATACATCATCCCCCAACTAACTCATTTAGTTGCAATGCTTGCAAGGCTTAAGTGATGTGCATTACCGAGAGGGCCCAGAGATACCTCTCCGACAATCGGAGTGACAAAACCTAATCTCGAAATACGCCAACCCAACATGTACCTTTGGAGACACCTGTAGTACTCCTTTATAATCACCCAGTTATGTTGTGATGTTTGGTAGTACCCAAAGTGTTCCTCCGGTAAACAGGAGTTGCATAATCTCATAGTTATAGGAACATGTATAAGTCATGAAGAAAGCAATAGCAACATACTAAACGATCGGGTGCTAAGCTAATAGAATGGGTCATGTCAATCAGATCATTCTCTCAATTATGTGATCCTGTTAATCAAATAACAACTCATTGTTCATGGTTAGGAAACATAACCATCTTTGATTAACGAGCCAGTCAAGTAGAGGCATACTAGTGACACTCTGTTTGTCTATGTATTCACACATGTATTATGTTTCCGGTTAATACAATTCTAGCATGAATAATAAACATTTATCATGATTATAAGGAAATAAATAATAACTTTATTATTGCCTCTAGGGCATATTTCCTTCATCCTGGGCCCAAAGTCTCAAGCATTAAGCATAGTAAAGTCATAGCAACATCAATCTAAAAACATAGTGGATACTAGGGATCAGGCCCTAACAAAACTTACTCAATTACATGATGAATCTCATCCAACTCCTCACCAACCAGCGAGCCTACGAAGAAATTACTTACTCCCGGTGGGGAGCATCATGGAATTGGCGATGGAGAAGGGTTGGTGATGACGAAGAACGAAGATCCCCCTCTCCGGAGCCCCGAACGGACTCCAGATCTACCCTCCCGAGGCAGAATAGGGCTTGGCGACGGATCCGTCTCGTGGATCATGATAATTCTTTCTCCCTGATTTTTTTCCTGGAAATATGTGATTTTATAGTAACAGGGGGGTCGTCAGCGGGGCCACCAGGTGGGTACAACCCACCTGGGCGCGCCCTCGTGGGTTGTGCCCACCCAGGGGGCCCTCTCTGGTGGGTCTTGGCTCCTGAAACTCTTATTATTGATATAAAAAATCCTCGCAAAGTTTCATTCCATTATGAGAACTTTTATTTCTCCACAAAAACAACACCATGGTAGTTCTGCTGAAAATAGCATCAGTCCCGGGTTAGTTTCATTCAGATCATGCAAATTAGAGTCCAAAATAAGTGAAAAAGCATGAGAAAAAGTAGATACGTTGGAGATGTATCAACCCCCCAAGCTTAAACCTTTTCTTGTCCTCAGGCAATTTAGTTGATAAACTGGAAGTGAGAAAGAAAAACTTTTACGAACTCTTTTGCTCTTGTTTGCATAAATAAGCTTAAACAACACCCAGGTTTTCAGCCAGCATTATAACTAACTGACGACCCACAAGTATGGGGGATCTATCATAGTCCTTTTGATAAGTAAGAGTGTCGAACCCAACGAGGAGCAGAAGAAAATGACAAGCAGTTTTCAGTAAGGTATTCTTTGCAAGCACTGAAATTATCGGTAACAGATAGTTTCATGATAAGGTAATTCGTAACGGGTAACAAGTAACAAAATTAAACAAGGTGCAGCAAGGTGGCCCAATCCTTTTTATAGCAAAGGACAAGCCTGGACAAACTCTTATATAAAGGAAAGAGCTCCCGAGGACACATGGGAATTATCATCAAGCTAGTTTTCATCATGCTCATATGATTCGCGCTCGTTACTTTGATAATTTGATATGTGGGTGGACCGGTGCTTGGGTACTGCCCTTCCTTGAACAAGCATTCCACTTATGATTAACCCCTCTCGCAAGCATCCGCAACTACGAAAGAATAATTAAGGTAAACCTAACCATAGCATGAAACATAGGGATCCAAATCAGCCCCTTATGAAGCAATGCATAAACTAGGGTTTAAGCTTCTGTCACTCTAGCAACCCATCATCTACTTATTACTTCCCAATGCCTTCCCCTAGGCCCAAACAATGGTGAAGTGTCATGTAGTCGACGTTGACATAACACCACTAGAGGAAAGACAACATACATCTCATCAAAATATTGAACGAATACCAAATTCACATGACTACTTATAACAAGACTTCTCCCATGTCATCAGGAACAAACGTAACTACTCACAAATCATATTCATGTTCATAATCAGAGGGGTATTAATATGCATAAAGGATCTGAACATATAATCTTCCACCGAATAAACCAACTAGCATCAACTACAAGGAGTAATCAACACTACTAGCAACCCACATGTACCAATCTGAGGTTTTGAGACAAAGATCGAATACAACAGATGAACTAGGATTTGAGAAGAGATGGTGCTGGTGGAGATGTTTATGGAGATTGACCCCCTCCTGATGAGAGGATCGATGGTGATGATGATGGTGATGATTTCCCCCTCCTGAAGGGATGTTTCCCCGGCAGAACAGCTCCGCCGGAGCCCTAGATTGGTTCCGCCAAGGTTCCGCCTCGAGACGGCGGCGCTTCGTCCCGAAAACTTCCTTCTAATTTTTTCCAGGGCAAAAGACACCTTATACCAGAAGATGGGCATTGGGGGTCTTCCAGGTGGCCCACGAGGCAAGGGGGCGCGCCCAGGGGGTAGTGCACGCCCCCACCCTCGTGGACGGTGGCTGGCCCCCCTCTGGTGCTTTCTTCGCCCAATATTTTTAATATATTTCAAAACTGACTTTCATGGAGTTTCAAGACTTTTGGAGATGTGCATAATAGGTCTCTAATATTTGCTCCTTTTCCAGCCCAGAATTCCAGCTGCCGGCATTCTCCCTCTTCATGTAAACCTTGTAAAATAAGAGAGAAAAGGCATAAGTATTATGACATAATGTGTAATAACAGCCCATAATGCAATAAATATCGATATAAAAGCATGATGCAAAATGGACGTATCAACTCCCCCAAGCTTAGACCTCGCTTGTCCTCAAGCGGAAGCCGATATTGAAAGATATGTCCATATGTTTAGAGATAGGGGAGTCGATAAAATAAAATACGGACATGAGGGCATCATGATCATTCTTAGAATAGCAACACACACACACACACACATATATATATATATTCATATGATTTCTTATGCTAAAGTAACAATCTATTCACAATGTTAAGTATGAATCAGAAACTTCATTGAAAAACTAGCAAACTATAATCTCAGTCATTGAAGCAATTGCAATTTATCATAAAATCGGAAAGAGTCAATATAAGAGCTTTTCAGCAAGTCCACGTACTCAACTATCATTTAGTCTTTCACAATTTCTAACACTCACGCAATACTTATGGGTATGAAGTTTTAATCAGACACAGAGAAAGATAGGGGCTTATAGTTTTGCCTCCCAACCTTTTACCTCAAGGGTAACATCAACAATAATGCCTTATGAAAACACTCATCCAATTGGATATATATATATATATATATATATATATATCATGATCTTTCCAACACATAGTGCTTGACAAAGGATAAAGTGTAAAAAGGAAAGGTGAAGATAACCATGACTCTTGTGTAAGGTATAAGACAAAAATAAAAGATAAGCCCTTCGCAGAGGGAAGCAAAGGTTGTCATGTGCTTTTATGGTTGGATGCACACAATCTTAATGCAAAAGAACGTCACTTTATATTGCCACTTGTGATAGGGACCTTTATTATGCAGTCCGTCGCTTTTATTTCTTCCATATCACAAGCTCGTATAAAGCTTATATTCTCCACACTAATAGATCATACATATTTAGAGAGCAATTTTTATTGCTTGCAACAATGACAACTTACTTGAAGGATCTTATTCAATCCATAGGTAGATATGGTGGACTCTCATGGCAAAACTGGGTTTAAGGATATTTGGAAGCACAAGTAGTATCTCTACTTGGTGCATAGAATTTGGCTAGCATGAGGGGGAAAGGCAATCTCAACATGTTGGATGATCCATGACAATATAATTTATTTTGGATATAAGAAAACATAACCCATTACGTTGTCTTCCTTGTCCAAGATCAACTTTTTAGCATGTCATATTTTAATGAGTGCTCACAATCATAAAAGATGTCCAAGATAGTATATTTATATGTGAAAACCTCTCTTTCTTTATTACTTCCTATTAATTGCAACGATGACCAAAACTATGTTTGTCAACTCTCAACAACTTTTATTTATCATACTCTTTATATGTGAAGTTATTACTCTCCATAAGATCAATATGATCTCTTTATTTATTTTTATTTCTTTTTTCTTTTATCCCATCAAGATCATAGCAAGATAACCAATACCTTGACTCAAGACTAATCTTTATTATATATAGCTCACAGACTCGATTACATAGATAAGGATCAACAAAAAAACTCAAAGCTAGATCGTACTAAACTTTATTCTACTAGATCAAGATATAACCAAAAGGACCGAACTAAATAAAACAGTGAAGATAGAAGTGTGATGGTGATACGATACCGGGGCACCTCCCCCAAGCTTGGCAGTTGCCAAGGGGAGTGCCCATACCCATGTGTTTATGTCTCTTTCTTCAGAGGTGGTGATGACGGAGTTGTTGATGACGTAGGCTTCTTCCTTAATTTGCTCTTGAGGATAGAATTTTGCTCCCTTAGTTCATCGATCTCCTACTCAAGGCTTAATATCTTTTGGCATAGTTCCTATTTGTTCTCCTACAAGAGGTGAAAAGGGATACACTCAATCTTAGGTTTCTTTGCTCTATCAGGGAGGCTTGACTTTTTGAACTCCACATGCATGTCCCCAGGTTGAGGTAATGGGACTTCATCTTCATCTGAGCTCGTCTCCTCCTTTCCCCTCGGATCATAGTCTTCCTCTTCCTCCATGGTCCAACCACAATGCTCCAAGTCCCCGTAGACCTTAGGGTCTGCAAGGTAATCAGCCACATAGCTTTCTCCCTCCGAATCCTGGGACGACATATTGCATTAATCTGCGGCAGAAAAACCTCAAAACAAAAACAAAGGATTTTGTCGTGGTACGGTGGTCAAAACCATCGGGAGATTATATAATGAATTTTTACTAACCAAAAGAAATATCGTGCAAGAAAACGGAGTCCGAAGGGCACAAGAGGTGCCCACGAGGCAGGGCGGCGTGCCTAGGGGGTAGGGCGCACCCTCCACCCTCGTGGATGCCTCGTGTCCCTTTAGGACTACTTCTTATTTTCCTATTTTCTTTAAATATTGCAAAACGGAGAAAAATTGCTATTAGAACTGTTTTGGAGTCGGTTTACTTACCGTACCACATACGTATTCCTTTTCGGAGTCTGAAACGTTCTAGAAAGTGTCCCTTATGTACTCCTCCGGGGTTACAGTGTCAATAACATTGGTTTCAACATTTATGGGATTACCTGAGATATAATGTTTGATTCTTTGACCATTCACCACCTTCGGATTTGTGCCTTCGAAGTTGTTGATTTTCATGGCACCAGAACAATAGACCTTCTCGATAACGTAAGCACCTTCCCATTTAGAGAGGAGTTTTCCTGCAAAAAATCTTAAAAGAGAGTTGTATAATAGAACATAATCACCTACATTAAACTCACTCTTTTGTATCCTTTTGTCATGCCATCTTTTAACCTTTTCTTTAAACAGTTTGGCATTATCATAGGCCTGGGTTCTCCACTCATCAAGTGAGCTAATGTCAAATAATCTCTTCTCACCGGCCACTTTGAAATCATAATCGAGCTCTTTAATGGCCCAATATGCCTTATGTTCTAGTTCGAGAGGTAAGTGACATGCTTTTCCATAAACCATTTTATACGGAGACATACCCATATGATTTTGATATGCAGTTCTATAGGCCCATGATGCATCATCAAGTTTCTTGGACCAATTCTTTCTAGATCTATTAACAGTCTTTTGCAAAATTAATTTAATCTCTCTATTACTCAGTTCTACTTGACCACTAGACTGTGGGTGGTATGGAGATGCAATTCCATGATTAACATCATACTTAACAAGCATTTTACGAAAAGCACCATGAATAAAATGTGAACCACCATCAGTCATTATCTAGGGACTCCAAACCTCGGAAAAATAACTTCTTTAAGCATCTTAATAGAGGTGTTATGATCAGCACTACTAGTTGGAATAGCTTCTACCCACTTAGTAACGTAATCAACAGCAACTAAAATATGTGTATACACATTAGAGGAAGGAAACGGTCCCATATAATCAAATCCCCAAACATCAAATGGTTCAATAAAAAGCAAATAGTTCATAGGCATTTCTTGACGTCTACTAATATTACCAATTCTTTGTCATTCATCACAAGACAAGACAAACTTACGGGCATCTTTGAAAAGAGTAGGCCAATAAAGACCGGATTGTAATACCTTATGTGCAGTTCTATCTCCAGCGTGATATCCTCCATAAGCCTCGGAGTGACACTTGCGTAGGATCTGTTCCTGTTCATGCTCAGGTACATAACGTCTAATAACACCATATACTTCTTCTTTATAAAGGTATGGGTCATCCCAGAAGTAATGTCGTAAATCATGGAAAAACTTTTTCTTTTGCTGGTATGTGAAACTAGGTGGTATAAATTTAGCAACAATGTAATTAGCATAATCAGCATACCATGGAGCAGTACGAGAAGCATTTATGACAGCTAATTGTTCACCAGGAAAACTATCATCAATAGGGAGTGGGTCATCAAGAACATTTTCTAACCTAGACAAGTTGTCTGCAATGGGGTTCTCAGCTCCCTTCCTATAAATAATATGCAAATAAAATTATTGTAGCTAGAGAACCCATCTAATAAGTCTAGGTTTAGCATCTTTCTTTTCCATAAGGTATTTAATACTAGCATGATCAGTGTGAACAGTTACTTTAGAATCAACAATATAAGGTCTGAACTTATCACAAGCAAATACAACTACCAAAAATTCTTTTTCAGTAGTAGCATAATTTCTCTGAGAATTGTCTAAAGTTTTTCTAGCATATTGAATAACATTTAATTTCTTATCAACTCTTTGTCCTAGGACATCACCTACAGCATAATCACTAGCATCACACATAATTTCAAAGGGTAAATTCTAATCAGGTGGCTGAACAATAGGTGCAGAAATCAAGGCTTTCTTAAGTATTTCAAATGCTTCTACACAATCATCATCAAAGACAAAAGGAACATCTTTTTGTAAGAGATTAGTCAGAGGCCTAGAAATTTTTGAGAAGTCTTTAATGAACCTCCTATAAAAACCGGCATGACCAAGGAAACTTCTTATACCTTTAATGTCCTTAGGACACGACATCTTTTCAATAGCATCAAATTTAGTTTTATCAACTTCAACACCTCTTTCAGAAATTTTATGCCCCAAGACAATACCTTCATTAACCATAAAGTGGCACTTCTTCCAATTCAAGACAAGATTAGTTTCTTCCCATCTCTGCAAAACTCGATCAAGGTTGCTTAATAAATCATCAAAAGAAGTTCCATACACGGAGAAATCATCCATGAAAACCTCAACAATCTTTTCACAAAAGTCAGAAAATATAGTAGTCATACATCTTTGAAAGGTAACAGGTGCATTACATTAACCAAAATGCATACGTCTATAAGCAAAGGTATCGAAAGGGCAAGTAAAAGTGGTCTTTTCTTGATTCTCTTTCGACGCAGGTATTTGAGAGAAACCAGAATAACCGTCTAGAAAGCAAAAATGTGTATGTTTGGATGATCTTTCTAGCATTTGATAAATAAAAGGTAAAGGGTAATGATCCTTTCTAGTAGCTTTATTTAATTTGCGGAAATCATTTACCATTCTATAACCTGTAATAATTCTTTGTGGGATCAATTCGTCATTATCATTAGGAACGATAGTAATACCTTCCTTCTTAGGGAGACAATGTGCCGGGGTACTGATCCACGGGCACCTATGGGACCGGCGTACCGGGTCCCTTTCGGTTCGGCGGGGGCGGAGATCGTGCAAAGAGCAAATCGAGGCGATGCACGCGAGCGATTTACCCAGGTTCGGGCCGCACGGATGCGTAAAACCCTACTCCTGCTTTGTGGTTTGTATTGATTTCTTGCTCGGGAGCGCGGAGTGCTACAGTACACACCAGCAGCTAGCGAGACCAAGCGTGAGTGTTCGAACCCCCCTCTACGTTGCACACGGGCCTCCTTTTATATGCTCAAGGGGTCACCAACAGGTGGCAACGGAGGCAAAGGGCAAAAATGGAAAGGTGCTGTGGTAGGCACAGCTACCTGCTACAGTGTATCATACCTAACCCTGACGGCAGGGGACAAGGGCCTTAAATGCCCGTCTGTGTCACCTAAATAGTTTGAAAAGGGACCGCCAGGGACGCCACCGTTCGCCACGATGGCGATCTTGTCAGCGCCGCTTGCCACCGCACGCCCCTGGCTGCACAGCCTTCCACCACGTACGCCTGGAAGGGCCCAGAGCGACACGTTGGTGGATGTGCTGGAGCGCGGGCACGGAGAGATGGCTTGCCGTGGCAAGCGCCTTGCCGCGGTCGTTGTCTTGTCGCATCCGGGAGCTTGTCGCTCACCGGGCCTTGCCGGGACGCGTGGTGCGCCGCGGCAAGTTCCTTGAAATGCCTTGGATGGCCTTCCCGGCAAACTCCTCTTGCCGGGGTCTTGGGATGCTTTTGTTAGCCTTCCCGGCAAGCTCCTCTTGCCGGGGTCTTGTCTTCTTGACTTGGATACTTCGTTCTTGAATGGCTCCAAAGGAACCACGGAGGACCTTTGCGGTCACCCGGCAAGCCTTGCCGCGGGATGCTGCGACTGCCCGTGCACAAGTTCGGGATACTAGGGTACCCCTACTCTAGTACACCGACAGGAGCCCCCGGGCCTGGGCCATACACGGTGCCGAGCGCTATTGGGCTAGGCCCAAAACAGGGCACGGGCACGCGCGCGGCCTAGGTTACGCCGTGTCTCACTCCATATCCACCGCGCCCTCCCCGAACGGCACGCGTCGAATGCGGCATCGTGGGAGAGATCGTGGGGGTTTCTTTATTCGGAAATGCGGAACGTCCCGCCCCTTTATAAGCAGGGGAAACAAGGGCAGTTTGCCCACTCGCCCGTTGCCGTTTCCAATCTCAGAAATCTCCACCGCTCCCTCGCCTTCCCAAAGCTGAGAGAGAGAGAGAGCAGCGCTCCGCCCCCCATCGCCACCAGCACCACCAACGCCATCGAGTTCCTCCACTGCTTCCGCCATGGCTCCAAAAGCCGACAAGGGGAAGGCCGTGAAGTCGACCGAGGCACAACGGCTCGCGGCGCTGCGGAAGGAGCGGTCCGTCTTCCCCCCCAAGCTTGGCGCGAAGGAGCTGAGGGGGAACTACTACCTTTTCTGGTCGGCGGAGACGCGCGCGCATCCGCGCACAAAGGTACTCCCCGCCGCCGCTTGGAAGAAATCCCCAAACGGATACCCATTCTTTGCTCTGTTCTTCTACTGCGGGCTCTGCCCGCCTTTCTCTGATTTCTTCTGCGACATCATGAACACCTACGGATTCCACCTCCTCGACTTCACCCCCAATGCCGTCCTGACAATGGCAGTTTTCGCACATCTCTGCGAAAACTTTGTCGGAGTCCTTCCCAACGTAGCCCTCTTCCGCCACTTCTTCATACCCCCAGTAGAGAGAGGAGAGCCTCTATCCGGCGGAATCGCCTGGATCTCAAGGGCCGGCAAGAAGGAGACGTATCTGGAGGGAGAATTCCGCGGCAAGTGGGAGGAGTGGAGGGCAGATTGGTGCTGGATTGACGAGGAGAGTCCGCAGCCATTCACCACCCGGCGCCAAACCCCAGTAGCACGCGGCAGCGATTGGAGTGATGTGGCCCCGGAAGACGCCAGACTGAAGATTGCCGTCACCAGGATCTTGCGCCTCAGGCTTGCCGGGCTTACTGTTGGCGCTGTTGGCGCAGACTTCCTTCACCGCCGCATCGCCCCCTGCAGGAACGGGGGAGGCCCACTTGGGAGTTCAAGAACGCGGCATATATCATGAGGCTGCGGCCGGGCCTCAACTACAACTTCACAGTCCTGGAGCTCAATGCAATGCTCCAGGAGCTCTTCAAATATGACCCCCAGCATCCCGAGGTCTTCAGGTTGCCGGGGGGCGTCGTCCCGTTGTGCAACAATTCCGCGCTCGATCGCATCCGCGCAATGATGCCGGAGTGCGACTCGCACGGGATTGTGCCAACTTGGCAGGAGCCTGCAGACGACGTCGTGCAGCAGTTCTTCGACGACTTGGTGGAAGTGCCAATCCGCCCCGACGAGAAGGACGGCCTCACCCGCGACACCACGGATGCGGAGATGGCGCTCATCGCCACTAGGCTGGAGGAGGCAGCCGCAGCCGCAGCCGCGGGCGAGTTTGGGTTCACTGTGGAGGAAGCAGATGCAGCGGAAGCGGCAAGCCGTGCCGAGCGAGGGGAGCCTGCCGGCAAGAAGGGGCTTGCCGGGCGTGACGCCGAACCGAGCGAGCCCGCCAAGGACACGAGCGGCTCATTGCAAATCGACTCCTCTTCCTCCTCATCTTCGGGCAGCTCGCCGCAAGCAGAGCCTCCATCCCCACCAAGAAGGCGTCTCCGCAAGGCCGGTGACGTGACGGAGCGGCAAGCGGGTCAACAGTCACCGCGCCGCGTGACACGCTCCACCGCGGCAAACACCGTTGCCGCGGGAGCGCCTCATGCTGTGACGGCAACTAGAGCGGAGTCTAGCCGGACCACCGCTTCAGTCCCTACCGCTACCCACGCCGCGCCGACAGCCGGAGCGGGGTCGTCTCAGACCACCGCTACTGCTCCCGCCAAGCGGCCAAGGGAAGCTACTCCTCCGCCTCCTCGCGCCGGACATGGGCCAGACTTCGACTTCTCCGCGTTCAGCTCCGACGAGGAAGAAGAAGAAGAGTAAGCTTCTCTTTCTATACTTGCATTTCTTCAATTCTTGCTGTTTGTCTTGTTTCTCACTTGCTTTTCTCTGAACTTGTTCTTTTTTAGGACTCTGGCCCAGAGAGCGGCGAAGAGGGCCAAGGTTCCGGTGATTGTCATCGAGGACGATCCTACTGCGACAACAGGAGGTGCGCCCGAGACAACCTTGCCGGACCCGGCGACGTTCCTCCAGGGCAGCCCCCAGCGTAAGTGTATGATTTACTTTCTGCTGCGAGGCGCGCTTGGGTACTTGTCTTTGCTGATATCTGCTTGTTGACTTGTGTAGGAGCCGAGCAGCCCCACCAGGAGCCAAGGGAGAATCCCCCGACAAGGGAGAATTCTCCGGCAAGGGAAGGCTTCCCGGTGAGGGAGAAGTCTCCGGCAAGGGAGGGTTCTCCGGCGAGGGGCAGCACTAGCGGCCCCCCGACGGCGGAGACCACGACTGCAGAGCCTGGTGCAGGTATTCCTCTTGCTTCAAAACTTCCCTCGGGTTCTTCTTTTCTTGATCTTTTCTGGGTTTTTGCTGGATTTTGTTTGACTCTTCTCCCCTTTTCCGGCCGTCAGATCCATCCGCTGCGGAGCAGATGGAGGCCGAGGTCGCCGACGACGAACCAGCCGATGCTGGAGACGCCACCGGCGCAGAGGCCGCCAAGGCTGCCGCCGCAGCAACTGGCGAGGAGTCTGGCGATCGTACTGACGGCCCAGAGGCCACAGCAGCGCCAGGCGCTACGCCGACCGCCGACCCAACCGCCGAATCCGTAGCGCCAAGCTCCAAGGAGCCCCAGCCAGGCGTTTATTTGAAGGCCCGCGACGACGTCTTCATCAATCTTCCCTGGGCATCAAGCTCCAGAGCGCCGGTCGAGGGGGAGGTCTTCGACGGAGAAGTGCTCGCCTCCGCGGGGTTGACGGTGGTTGACGCGCCAAGCAGCAGCAAGGAGCCTGAGGAGGAGCGGCTGCTGCGGAAGCTGATGTCGCTCTACCGCGCGCGGCAGGCCAAGCTGGAATCCCGCGAGGCACTTGTCGCGAAGGCGGGAGCTGATATCGAGAAGCGCGCGGAGGAGCTCAGGGGTTTCCACCGAGAAGCCCTCCGATCCCTGGCGGAAGAGCGGGAGCAGCTCGCTGAAGCGCAGAAGGCCTTCCTTCTTGAGAAGGCCGAAGCTGAAGAGCGGCAGCGACTTGCCGCTGTGATGCTAGCCACGGAGGAGGGCGAGCTGGCGCAGCGGAAGGTCAACCTCGACTCCCACGAGGAGGAGCTTGCCGCGCGCGAGGGAAAACTCGGCGAAGCCCGCAAACAAGCAGAGGACGCCGCCGCCGCCGCCGAGGCCGCCAAGGAGGAATTGAAGACGAAGGTGGCGCAGCTAGAAGCCGATCTCGCCAAGAAGGGCAGAGAGCTCAGCGCCGCCAAGGTCTCCAACGTGGATCTTGAGTTGAAGCTAACCACTTCGACCAAGACTCTGGACAGCGCCAAGAAGCGGGAGGCGTCCTTGAAGGAGGAAATCAAGGCCGACAAGGCGCTGCTGGAGAGTGCTGCCGCCGCCCAGAACGCCTTCAGGGAGACTGTGACGTACTGGACGAAGAGTCTGGTGAACGCCGCCACAGATATCGACAAGGAGCTGGCGCAGCTGGGGATGGAAGATCTTGGGTATCCCTCCGACGACAACCTCCAACCCAGCGCCAAGCTCGTCCTATTCTTCAAGGGCGTGGCGACAGCCCTCCAGCGACTCCGGGAGAGGATCCCCAAGCAGCTGGCCGACGAGTCGCGCAAGATCTGCGCAGGAGCCCTCCAGAAGGTGTTGATGAAGGTGGCCTTCCGCAATCCGGGCCTCCGCCTCACCAACATCCTCAGGACCTTGCTGCCGGAGGCTGATCTAGAGGAGCTCAAAGCCCTTGTCGCACCCATTGTGGACAAGGTGAGCGGGATCAAGCGGGTCGAAGGCGATCGCGTAGATTAGGCCGCCCATTTCTTCTTTCCTTGTCGCTGCTTATCATGTCATGAAAACAGTCTGTTAGAGCTGCGACAAGCCATCTTTGTAATATAACTTCATTATGGGCAATGATCGCAACGTTATTTCCTTTACTTGACTCCTTCCTTTGTATGTCTTTTTACCCTACGCTTTTAGGGAACTTGCCGGCGCAGGCACCTGAGCCGCGAGCGCTGAGTGCGGAACGTCAGCAGCCTGCTGGCGGTGCCGCAGCCGACAAGAAACCTTGTCGCAACTAGTTGCAGCTCACTTAAGTTGTTGAGCGGACTCGAAACAAAGTAAGGGCGCAACTAGCTACGAGTTGGTTCCTCCGCGCACAGGTTTTCCATACAAAGTGCGGTCGTTCAAGGAAGATAACTTAGAATTTAAAAAATTTGATTGCTCAAACTTTGGCAACTTAGCTTTTCTGTTGTTTGCTTCCCGGCAAGGCGAAACTTTCTTGAACAACGCCTGGTCCATACCATCGTCTTCTCCTTTCCCCCCCGGCAAACTTGTGGGCGAGGGGAACCTTGCATTCAAAAGGAAGAAGAGACAATATAGATATGGAGCTTTATGGCTTGTTATTGCTTACCGGGGCTTAGGTGCTGCACAAAGTGTTAGATAACACATGCATAAAATAGAAAGCATGAAATTGACAAAATGTGCGGAGCACATGAGCTTTACTTATGCACGGGGTCTGCGCCCGGCTTTGTACAAAGGATTACATGCAACAGCGGCAAGACTTGTACAAAAGGTGGTTGCCGGAACAGGTTCCGACAACCGCGCCTTACGGGTAAAACTTGCGAAGATGCTCAATGTTCCAGGAGTTGCTCACCGGAACGCCATCTTCGGTCTCAAGGCGGACAGCGCCAGGCCTTGTGACCCGTTTCACCCGGTAAGGGCCTTCCCACTTCGGCGTCAACTTGTTGGAATTCTTGGCGGACTGAACGCGCCGAAGAACAAGGTCGCCTTCCTCTAGACTTCTGGCATTAACTTTGCGGCTATGGTAGCGGCGCAAAGTTTGCTGGTAGCGAGCAGCTCGCACAGCAGCCTGAAGACGGTCTTCCTCAAGGAGCAGCGCGTTATCTTGTCGCAGCTGCTCTTGCTCAAGCTCATCATAAGCGAGCACTCGAGGTGACCCGTATACGAGTTCCGTGGGGATAATTGCCTCTGCTCCATAGACTAGAGCGAAAGGTGTCTGGCCAGTGGCTCGATTTGGCGTCGTCCTGATCGACCAAAGAACCACCAGCAGCTCCTCGATCCAGTTTCTTCCGCACTTGTGCAACCTGTCGAAAGTTCTGGTCTTGAGCCCGCGCAGCACTTCAGCATTTGCCCTCTCCGCTTGACCGTTGCTTCTCGGGTGAGCAACAGAAGCAAAGCAGACCTTGGTGCCAAGATCTTGGGTGTACTGCATGAAGGTGCGGCTCGTGAATTGTGTACCGTTGTCAGTGATTATCCTGTTAGGGATCCCGAAGCGGCAAACAATCGACCTGAAGAACTTGACTGCTGACTGTGCAGTCACCTTCCTCACTGGTTCCACTTCCGGCCACTTTGTGAACTTGTCGATTGCAACGTACAAGTACTCAAAGCCCCCGACAGCTCGGGGGAAGGGGCCGAGGATGTCGAGCCCCCAGACCAAAAATGGCCAGGATAAAGGGATCGTCTGGAGAGCTTGAGCTGGTTGGTGTATCTGCTTGGAATGGAACTGGCACGCTTCACACTTGGTTACTTGTGCAGTTGCATCCTGGAGGGCTGTTGGCCAGAAGAAACCTTGCCGGAATGCTTTGCCGACAAGTGCTCTCGCGCCAATGTGATGACCACATATGCCTCCATGTATCTCTGCCAACAGCTTTTGTCCGTCTTCCCGGGGAATACACTTCAATTTCACACCGTTGAGTCTTCTTCTGTACAGTGTCTTGTCGACAAACTGGTACATACTTGACTGCCGGGCTACTCTTTCCGCTTCTTCTTGCTCTTCGGGAAGCTCTCCTGTCTGAAGGAAATGGACAATCTGCTGTGCCCATGCTGGAGTTTGTGGCTCGACAACAAGGACTAAAGGCAAATCTGCGGCTGCGGGAACGTCCGCTTCTATGGCAAGAACCTGAGCCTCTGCCGGAGCTTGACGTTCCCCGGCAAGCTTGCGGGAGCAAAACTTGTCGGGAGCTTCTGCTACAACGGAACAAACCCTAGGGCTTGCCGGAGCAGACTGCTCCTCAGCACTCTTGGCGTTGATCTTGGGGACCTTCTTGCCGGCGGCTTGGAGAGCTCTGCCGGCAAGTAGTCACCAGAAACCAACTTCCTCTTCTTGCTCTGTCCAGTTGATGGCGTTACGGACGGCTGAGTCAGCTTGAGCACAAAGATCCCTGGTTCCACAGGTAACTTAAGCGCGGCACACTTTGACAGGCCATCTGCAACGGCGTTCTGAGCTCTTGGAACATGCTCCATTTGTAGGCCGTCAAAGCGTTCTTCTAGATTTCTCACTTCGTCAACGTAAGCTTCCATCAACGGACTCTGATAGCTCTTGTTTACTTGGCGGACGACAAGCTATGAGTCACCCCTGATAATGAGCTTCTTAATCCCAAGGTCTGCCGCGATCCGAAGACCGGCAAGCAAGCCTTCATATTCTGCAGTATTGTTTGTTGCCTGCTCCTTGGGAAAGTGCATCTGGACTACGTACTTGAGGTGCTCTCCGGTGGGTGCGACAAGCAGCACGCCAGCGCCGGCGCCTTGCAGCGAAAAGGCACCATCAAAGTACATTAGCCACTCTTTGCTTGCTTCATCGACGGGGATGCTCGTCTCTGGAATTTCTTCATCTGGTGTTGGCATCCATTCTGCTATAAACTCTGCCAATGCTCTGCTCTGAATAGTTGAAGTGCTCTCAAACTTGAGGCCAAAGCTTGACAGTTCCAGTGCCCACTCAACAATCCTGCCTGTCGCTTCTGGATTCTGCAGTATCCTCTTCAGTGGAAAGCGAGTGACAACTGTTATCTCATGTGCTTGGAAGTAATGGCGCAGCTTTCTCGAGGCCATGAGAAGGCTGAAAAGCAATTTCTGCATGCCAGAGTACCTTGACCTAGCCCCCTGCAGAAGGGAATTGACAAAGTAAACTGGGCGCTGCACCATCTTCTTCTGTATCTCCTCGTGCATCTGCGCAGATCCATCTTTGTCGGGACCAGAGCTTGTCGGGGAAGCCCCCTGCTTGTCACTGGATGCGCTTGCCGTGGTTGCTGGCTCATCATCTGCCTCCCTCTCTGCTACTAACGCAGCACTAACCACTTGATTGGTTGCCGCTATGTACAGCAGCAACTTCTCTTGTGGCTTAGGTGCGACAAGTATTGGAGGGGAGGACAGGTATCCCTTCAAGCCTTGCAGCGCAGCCTCCGCTTCCGGAGTCCATCTCATTGGACCTGCCTTTTTCAGTAATTTGAAAAATGGCAGGGCGCGCTCAGCAGACCTAGAGATAAACCTGCTGAGAGCAGCCACACAACCGGCAAGTCTTTGTACATCCTTGACGCGCTTTGGTGCTTCAATCTGCTCAATGGCCTTGATCTTGTCGGGATTGGCTTCAATTCCCCGCTGAGACACAAAGAACCCGAGAAGCTTGCCGGAGGGGACTCCAAACACACACTTCTCTGGGTTGAGCTTGAGGCTGATCTTGCGCAAATTTGCAAAGGTCTCGTCTAAATCTTGAATCAGGGTTGCTCTATCCTTGCTCTTGACCACTATATCATCCATGTAGGCTTCCACATTTCTGTGTATTTGCGGCTCAAGAGCGACACGGACTACTCTTGCAAATGTTGAACCAGCATTTTTTAATCCGAAAGGCATTCGTACGAAACAGTACGTGCCACATGGAGTAATAAATGCAGTCTTCTCCTCATCCTCTTCTGCCATGAAGATCTGATGATATCCTGAGTATGCGTCAAGAAATGAAAGCAAATCACATCTGGTTGTGGAGTCAACAATCTGGTCAATGCGCGGCAAAGGAAATGGGTCTTTGGG